>NC_087491.1:12517500-12615000 GCF_036417665.1 Passer domesticus | reverse complement strand
CAGCAAGGCCCCTGCTCAGCCCTACAGATTGGATTACCTGCATAGAGGACCTGGAAGCTGCTAGGAACAGCCCTTCCCTGAGCCACTGCTTCAGGTGGCAGAGGCAGAGATGTCAGCTTTGATTTGAGCTAACAGAAAGGAATCTTTGGATGGAAAAGCTCCAGGACCTTTGAATTAAATGAAAGACCAGAACACTCCACAGAATGTCTGCAATAACAGTCTCTACAGAAAATTATGAGGAACTACATAAATCCACCCTCTTCCTCTTCACACAGGCTCATTAAAGCAGTACTGACTCTCTGGGCAGCTATAATTCTGCTGAGTGATACCCTGGAATCACCCTGTCAATACCCAGTGGTGTGCTGCCTCTCCAACTATCTGTGCCCCTAATATTCCTCTCTTTGATGGGATTTGCTGACCTTTAATCTGATGCTAGTTTACTCTCATCACTGAAGTGCAAGTCAGAGAGCAATAAAACGGCAACCTCACTGATTCAAAAGGGAGAGCTAAAGCGCCACTAACTGTGAATCTAACCTTTCGGAATGGCTCTGCCTTAAAAGGGGAAACATGAAGTGCAAGGCAGCTAAAACAAACAATATCTAATGCTGACTGCAAGATTTATTGCAGTCCTCTTTGCATGAGCACGAGATTGGAATTCCAGTGCTGTAACCCGAGGAAGAGGAGAGGGGCAGGCCGTGCAGATGGAGCAGGGCCCCACAAAGTCCCTTCCCCACGCCCCAGGCAGCGCTGGCACTGCCACAGGCACGGGGAGTGACGGGGACATGGCAGTGCCCCAGCTGAGAGACCCGGCCCCAAAAGGGCAAACGGAGCAGCACAGGGGGTGAGAGCTGTGACCCCTGCCTGTGGTGCAAGGGGGATGCATGTGCAGCTGTGCACGGCATCCTGTCCCAAGGCTGGAGCTGGAGCAGCCAGGAGCAGCTGCAGCCCCAGTGGCAGGCACTGCTGGGCTGCCCCCACCCAGCCCACCCAGCCCACCCAGCCCTCACAGCCACTGCAAAGCACCCAGAGAGTCACTGGGACCTCAGCCACGAGCCAGAGCCACGGGGAAATGGCAGCTGGGGAGGGCACAGGCTGTGGCTGTCCCCAGGACGGGTCCCTGGGCACAGGGGCAAAAGGGCAGTGACCAGAGCAGAGGGGATGGGCAGCAGCTGATCCTGACTGACCCCCTCTGTCTGGGGGGTCCCAAGGGGTCTCTGAGCAGGCACTGGCAGCACACGTCGATGTACGAGGGAAATAAGTGGAAATAAAGGTTCTCCAGGTGCTGGTGGCTCCTGGGATGCTGGGTCAGGGTGCAGGAGTGCAGCCAGGCAACGTGGTGGCCACACTGAGCCACCACCAGTGCCCCTCACAGGGCTCCCAGTGACCTGGCCTGCATGAGGAGTGTGATGGTGCCTTCAGGGGAGCAGCCAGGACCCCCCGTGCCATCCCAGGCAGGGTAGCGTGTGCACAAAGCAGCAAATAACAGAGACAATTCTCACACATTGTGTACACACAGATCAACACAAAACACACCGAAGTCACAGCATAAAGTAAAAGAGAAATTATTGCATAACAAATTTTTCCCTGGCTCTCTAGGGAAAATAAAGACTGACAGCTTTGGGTTTAACAGGTGTTGCTAGAAGATGAGCTACTTATTAATACTGCTAGGAAGGAAAAGCATGATAAAAACTATAATGTGATTAATTATTTATGTTTACGAGCAGGATTTTTAAGAGTTACAGTCTGTCATGCAAATCGCTTGGTCTGGTTCGACTCGACAGCAGCCCGGAACGTGCCTGAGGGCTGTGCACAGCACGGGAGGGGACTTCACTGAGGGGACTTCACTGAGGGGACTTCACTGAGGGGACTTCATGGGAGGGGACTTCACTGGGGGGACTTCACTGGGGGGACTTCACTGGGGGGACTTCACTGAGGGGACTTCATGGGAGGGGACTTCACTGGGGGGACTTCACTGAGGGGACTTCACTGAGGGGACTTCACTGGGGGGACTTCACTGAGGGGACTTCACTGAGGGGACTTCACTGGGGGGACTTCACTGAGGGGACTTCACTGGGGGGACTTCACTGAGGGCACTTCACTGGGGGGACTTCACTGGGGGGACTTCACTGAGGGGACTTCACTGAGAGGACTTCACTGGGGGGACTTCACTGGGGGGACTTCACTGGGGGCACTTCACTGGGGGGACTTCACTGGGGGGACTTCACTGGGGGCACTTCACTGGGGGGACTTCACTGGGGGGACTTCACTGGGGGCACTTCACTGGGGGGACTTCACTGGGGGCACTTCACTGGGGGGACTTCACTGGGGGGACTTCACTGGGGGCACTTCACTGGGGGCACTTCACTGGGGGGACTTCATGGGAGGGGACTTCACTGGGGGCACTTCACTGAGGGGACTTCACTGGGGGGACTTCATGGGAGGGGACTTCACTGGGGGGACTTCACTGGGGGGACTTCACTGAGGGGACTTCCAGGCACGGCCGGGCAGCAAAGCCTGGGCCCAGCCCGGCCGGAGAGGGCACAGGCTGAAACGGGAGCTCTGGATCGGGGCAGAACCGGGAAAATCCTGGGGAGATTCCCCTCAGGGAACTGATGGGGGAGAGCAGGGGATGGCCCTGGTGGCCCCAGTGCCCCTTCAGCTCCGAGGCACTGCTGGTCACTGCTGGTCACCGCTGGCCACCACTGGCCACCGCTCGTCCCCGCTGGTCCCCACTGGCCATCATTGGTCACTGCTGGTCACTGCTGGTCCCTGCTGGTCCCCTCTGGCCATTGTTGGTCACCTCTGGCCATCGTTGGTCCCCGCTGGTCCCCTCTGGCCACCTCTCCCCAGGCTGTGCTGTGACCCACGCCCCGCACCGGGTCCCGCACCGCGGATTGGCAGCACCGGCGTCGCCAAAGCAGCCGCGGATTTGCATAGAGCAATTACTGTTCAAACACCCACCCCACTCTTCTGAAAAGAAAATTGGACACGAACATTTGCGGGAACTCACAAAGACAGACTTTGTCAGACCTAACAGGGCTGATAAGGGGAGAGCTTTTACAAGGGACACCGAGAGATGCATCAGTTGAGCGCGAGGCTGAATACAAAACAGTATTAGTGTAAAAAAGAACAAAGAAAAGGCCTGCTCCGCGTAAGAACTGGTAATACATTAAAAATTTAAAACCTGGCACGACAAATCTGGATACTCCCTGCAGAAGACAACTGATATTAATGAACAGGCCTGTGCATTCATTGTCTGGGATCCCAGAGGAAAAAAATAATGCTGGTTACACTGAATTTTTTAAAGAGAAATTCTTCCCTGCACAAACAGCTTCTCCACCAAATCACCAGCCTACTCGTGGCAGTTTTAACCACCTAAAACCATTCACCTGCCCAAGCAGCGCGTTCACCTGGAGGTCCCCCATTTCTTCACGTAATTCCTCAGCATGAGACTCCCTCAGAGCCTGGCTGCCCCACCAGCACTGATTTCCTCAGCAAGAAGGGCTGGCAGCCCCAGGGAAAGCAGCACCCTTAGCACAAAGGGGAGCTCGGTTCCTGGGCCTGGCAGCACCCAGGGAGGGTGAAGGGAAGGCAGCACGGGGCTCCCTGGGCTGCACAAACCCCCTGGTCCTGGGCATGGACTCCCAGAGCACCCAGCTGGATTCGGCTTGGCATCACTTCCACAGCCAGGAAGGAATAGCCAGAAGGTGGGAAATGCCAAACACGGCACAGGCTTGTCCACTGGTGGACACAGCACTGGCATTGCCCAGGCAGGGACACGGAGCAGGAGGAGTGCTCAGCCCTGGTCAGCACCGTCACTCAGCTGGCACACACAGTGTGAAAGCCGCTGTGGGAAACCTCTCCCAGTTCTGTCCTAAGATCTGGGCAGCCACAACGCCCACGAGCTCCACAAAATGTGCTGTGGAAAGAGGAACCACAGGGGCCAGACAGAGAGAGGAATGCATTTGGGAAGGAGGAACCGGGCAAAGCAGCCCAAGGTCGCACAAAGGGCTCGGCCACCCGCGCTGCTCCCTGGGGCTGACCCTGCGCTCAGCCTGTCCTGTCCCCTCCCCAAACTCCACGGCCCATGGGTGGCGGGGCTTTGGGGGCACAGAGCAGTGCCAGTGCTGGGGACAGGGCGGAGGGGACAGCCCGGCTCGCTGTCCCCAGCCGCAGGGCACAGGACAAGCCGGGCTCGCTGTCCCCAGGCGCAGGGCACACAGGACAAGCCGGGCTCGCTGTCCCCAGGCGCAGGGCACACAGGACAAGCCGGGCTCGCTGTCCCGAGGCGCAGGGCACACAGGACAAGCCGGGCTCGCTGTCCCGAGGCGCAGGGCGCACAGGACAAGCCGGGCTCGCTGTCCCCAGGCGCAGGGCGCACAGGACAAGCCCGGCTCGCTGTCCCCAGCCGCAGGGCACACAGGACAAGCCCGGCTCGCTGTCCCGAGCCGCAGGGCACACAGGACAAGCCGGGCTCGCTGTCCCCAGCCGCAGGGCACACAGGACAAGCCGGGCTCGCTGTCCCCAGCCGCAGCAGGGCACAGGACAAGCCGGGCTCGCTGTCCCCAGCCGCAGGGCACAGGACAAGCCGGGCTCGCTGTCCCCAGCCGGAGGGCGCACAGGACAAGCCGGGCTCGCTGTCCCCAGCCGCAGGGCACAGGACAAGCCGGGCTCGCTGTCCCCAGCCGCAGGGCACAGGACAAGCCGGGCTCGCTGTCCCCAGCCGCAGGGCACAGGACAAGCCGGGCTCGCTGTCCCCAGCGCTGTCCGAGGTGCGGGCCCTGGGTGGGAGCGCACCTGCCCGCGCTGCCGGGATCGCTGCCGAGAGCCGCCGTCTGCACAGGGTCACCCGTGCACACGCAATTATGCCGGGTGAGCCGCGGCAGAGGGAACGCCTCAAGTTTTAAACTGTCATTAGAATACCGTGGCCTGGTTTTAACAATGCAGCAGCGCTTCTAATGATCTTTAAGGTAATTCGCTATTCAGACCCGGAGCAAAAGATGCAAATGTACCACTGAAAGCTCCTTATTAAATACCCACAGGCTACAGTTCTGTACAATAAGTGGTCCAGGTCTTTTTAGAACATCCTAATTAGATGAACATAGATGCAGAAAAATGCAAAACCAGGTCATGCAGCAAAAATGTTGGGGGGAATAAAAAAGCTGCCAAACAACCCCCCTGCAAGCCCCTCATTAAACACCCTCCCCCACCCCGCAGCCTTTATTAAACCCTCGCATGTGATGAAGAGGAGCCAAAGGCTCCCAGCCCACCATGGCCCCAAAACAGAGGTGCCCGATATTGTTAAAGTTAAGTTTTCAGTTTATTGCCAGGGATATGTCTAAGTGATGATATAAATAATACTATGAATAATACATTAAGCAAAAACCCAATCTGAAATTAAATTCGCCTTGGGTTATCTTCCTTTTTCCTATATACATATGGAATTATTATGCACTAGGGGAAAAAAAAGAGCACATATCAAGGTAACACTTTTTCCCCCTTTGAAAGTAGCAAGAATCGCTGCCCCTGAATAGCTGCTGCCTTGCACAGAGCCATCAGGCAGAGCTTCCCTTCCCCTGGAAGAGGGGAGAAGCTGGGAGAGAGGTTCAGGGCTGACTGGAAGGGTCCTGTGGCACAACCCCAGCAGAGCTGCTGGCTCTGCCCCGGCGTGGCTGCATGCACAGGAACCTGCAGCACCTGCAGGTGCACCAAGGGCCCTCTGAGCCTCCTGCCAGCCTCACTGGGGCCGTTTACCCTCAGTGCTGGGAGCTGCACTCACATTTATCTATCTTTATGTCTCCAGTTTAGCTCAGATGAGCACCAGACCTTTACGCACTGGCTGTTTAGCATTTAGCACTGACCTTGCTGTGATTTCCAAACGTTCCCAGCACGGCCAGAATAGCAGAACAGGAATTATCTGGACTCATGGCTGGTGAACTCCAAAACATACTGGGATACCAGACAAAGGAGGGGAGAGCTAAGCAGGAGCTGACAAACCAAATCCTTGTGCCTCAGTTTCTTCAGAAGGTAAGACTGTGGTACTCAGGTCCCACCACAAAGTCCCAAGGAGTCTTGGCTAAAGAGCACTAGAACCGAAGACCTCAAAAACATGTTGGCAGCTATTTCCCACCAACCCCGAGGCACCAGTGCAGCCAGTTCTCACATCCCACACCAAAAGCAGGCTGTGTCTTTTCCAAGCACAGTGTCTCAAGGCTATGGATAGAAACTGGGGATCTGAAAGAGCAGCTTCATCTGCAGGTCCCTTGGGTGGCCCTGCATGGCACCAGGGACGTGCAGCCTTTGCCAGCTGCTGCTGGAGCTCTCCAAACTCCAGGGCACTAATGCAAATTATCGTGATTCACAGGTTGGTTTTGTCACATGAACATCAGTTCAAAGGCAGCCAACTGGGATTGAAAATGCTCATTTCCTGAGTTCTCCAGGAGTGAAAATTCAGGCAAGTGATTAGAGTCTGGGAGACACAGGAAGGGCATCGTGCTCTGCCCTTCCAAAGCACTTCTACCCAACCAAACACTGACAACCCGGTTACCGGCGGGGATGTCCACATCCATTCTGTTTCCATAGGTGCTTCCTTAACATGAGTACAAGTGTTCAGTGCCAACACATCCCAGCTTTTCCTCCTCTCCCCGGCTCTGCCCTACGGCGAGCTGGAGCCCCGGGGGCAGAGGCTGTGCCCCCTGGCATGGCAGCCCTGCTGGGAAATGGGCACGTCTTGGCTTTCCTCCTCCATCCCTGAGCTTCGCCTGCGAGCGACGCCAGGCAAGACATGGTTAATGCACTAATTACCATAATTAAGAGTTGCCAATTTAATTATAGCTGCGAATATTAATGCTGTAACATTTGTTGGAGTGCAGAAAACAAACCTTTAATGCACAGACTTTGTTCGCAAACATCTAATGGAGCCCTCCTCCACTTCGCTTGGTGCTTCAGCGCTGACACAACAGTGATAGGTTCAGATTGAAGAACTTGTCAGCAATCAGGCAGGAGGAGGCTAATTAGCTGGCAGGTTAATGAGTGTGATGGCTCTTGACAGCATTTTGTTACAGCCTCTACTGTATTTAAACAATAAATGATTATTACTTAAACACCACAGAGATAGTCTTATTAGGAGAGCTAGACCATGTATTTATTTTCATAAAAATGAAATTAATTCTGGAGTGTAAAGAATAAAATGTAAAATTTTGGCTGATTATATCTCACCTCTGAATAACCTCCAGGGTATTTTATCAGAGGAGGAGAGCACAGGGTTGAATGCCCTTGTGCTCCCCAGGAGAAGGCATCCTGTGCCAGCTCCACAGGGTGGGAGCCTGGGTGGCCGTGGACTGTGAGCCTCAGCAGGGCCATTCCCAGGGCTGTCACACTGCCAGCTCCGACCAAACACACCGAGCAGATCCCTCCTCATGGCACCCCTGCGTGAGGGGCGTGCCAGGGCTTCGCCATCCCCGCAGTCCTCAAGCCCACACCAGGCTATGGATTTTTCTTCCTTTGACAACTGGGATTTGGAAACAGGTGGTGAAGGAGAGGAATGGCTCTGTGGAGAGATTAACCCATTTCTCTGTCCAGTTAAGGGGGAAAGGGGACATTTTACTGCACTCCTGTCATCCATAAACATAATGAGAGTGAGAAGGAAGGTGTCTGCATCCAAAAAAATCCAAAAGCACAGAAATACGCTGCCTTTCCTGCAGAAAAGGCAGGCGGAAGGAGCCCCTGGCTACAGTCTGAACTGTATTTACAGGACAGGCAATTGCAAATACGTGTCCAGAAAAACCTTATCTGAAGAGAATTAAATTGAATCTTTGGCTGTGTAATAATAAGGGAGGGTTATTTCAATTTAATATTTACTGTTCCCTAGGAATTTGTACATAAACATGGAAGAAACAAAAGGCCTCACCTGCTGAGACTAATACCATTTTCGAAATTATTTTTGCATACATGAAAATGATTTGTGCCCCTCAGTGCTGCTGCTGAACATGGGAATAAAACCAGAAAAGGCATTGATCTGAAATCCTGCCTCATGCGTAAGACCGTGGGTCACACGTTTGAGACTCACACCAGCAGGGGCTCAGTGGCTGGCAGCAGCAGAGCAGGGCCAGTGCTCACCTGCACAGGTAGAGGCAGACACCCTGAACCTGCACTGCCAGGCTCCTTCCTCGCAGCCCTGCAGGGCTAAGGATCACACTGAGCTATGACACATGGGTGGGTGTGAATACACAGAACTCAGCAACACAAACTTCCCTACAAAGCTCTTGAACACCTCAGCTCAAAACGGCTCATCCAAATTTTATTTTTTGACATTAAAATATTAATAGCATTTGATGGAGCAATTTTAACCCAATGCCATCCCGGGAAGAGCTGGCAGCTGGCAAAAATCACCAGGCTCTCTAGCTGTTTAAATGAGAATATTCTTCAGTCTGAAAAATTATTTATAGAGGGTTTTTTTACTACCCTTGTATACTGCAATGTTATTTCCTTTCCCACACACTAGCAAAGTCCATTTTCACAACTGCTATAAAGCGGCATGTTCACAGCTAGTAAAACAACTCAATAAATAGCCTCGCGAAGCTATAGCTGTCTCATATCCTTTCCTCAATAAAAACAGAGGTGAACTGCTTATTTTCAGCAGCACACTATAAGAAGACAGAAGCATTATGACTGCTCATACATTCTGACTATCATTTGCCACAAGCTATATCTGTCAGCATTAAATAAAGCTGCATTATAAATGTAAACAAAACACCCACATCTACCAAATGAGCTGTCCGCCATGGCTGCAGGCAGGAATTGAACCCGCTTATTGACTCAGCTTGCTCTTTTTATTTATTCTCCTACAAAGACATGCATTTACTTTACCCTACAAGCAGAGTGGGTTTAGGGGCGGTGACTTGTCTCCTGCACAGGCAGAAAAGGCAGGTTGGTGACAAATGCAGATCTTAATGGGAACACCATTAGGTGGGCAAACATTGAACTATTATTGAAAAACTGATTTATTTTAAAAGGTTATCCTAGACCAAAACACTACATCATAAATAATTTGCAGGATCAGTCAAGTGAATTTATACTTATGATTTTTTTAAAAAAGGTAATTCATTGCAATCAAATAATAATGCCAGTTGGAGAGGAATTACACTCAAATATCAACTGCTCAGAATTTACAGTCTGAAGAGGTTAAAAGGTGCTTGGCTCTACAGCAGCACAGAGCAGGCTGCTCCTCTGACAGAGGTTATACATCTCTCTAGACTAGAAAAAACTTCTGTCCCTGTCAGACAAAATTCACCTTTGCACAAGCCCAGAGCGGCCACGGACAGCCCCGGGCCAGCACAGGGGACACCAGCCGTGCCCCCGCTGGGCACACTCCTGCCCCAGCCCCTCCACCCCGGGGACACCCTCCTGGGCTGGGGCATCTGCCCTGGGACAGAGGGACCCGGAGCCGCCGGAGCGCTCGGAGCTCCGCGAGGGAACACGAGTGCTGTAAAAATACTGCACGTTCCCCAATTAATAATTGCAATCAATTATTTATATAGATACTCACATTTCTACAAGGAAGGGAGAATAATTATAAATAATGCATTGGCTAGGAGGGAATGGAGGCTTTTTTACTACTTGCTGTAGAAGAAGGAGGTTTTGCCAGAACTGTAAACAAATACTGTGGGGCCGTTTCTGGCGTGGGACTGCCGAGTGCATTGAACTCTGACTAGACCTCGCACTAGTGCAGACAGCACTTCCATGTCATTCAGGCAGCCATTAAAGGAATTCCCACAGTGTTCCTACAATCTGACACTTCTCCCTCAGACCGAAGGAAAAGCTATGCTTGGAGACAGCTTCTCCTCTGTCAGGCGCTGCTGTTAGAGCTGCTAGGATAATCTTCCTTGGAAAACTCACCACACTCCAAAATTATCTTTATTCTTTGTAACGGGAAGTAGCTGCCATGTGGGAGGGTGCTGAGGTGCCCAGCATCACCAGGGGCCCTGCCCAAGCAGCACGGACCTTCCCTCCTGCCGGGGGCTGAGCCCTCCCAGAGGCGGGAGTGGTGCCCAGCAGAGCCAAACCCCGACGAGGCCCCTGGCACACACGGACCAGAGCAGGACACAAGCACTGCTGCTGTGGCTCCACGTGAAGCAGATTTGGAACCTGGGTCTCTGAGGTTCACAGCTGTGATGGGATACTGCTCTTTCATGTGACATTGCCCTTCAGTGTGATATTGTCTTCCCTTTCTCTCCAGAACACGGCAGAGAAACCCAAAGGTGACATCAAAATAGGGAGAGTGAAACCCAAGTTAAGGAATTGGATGAAGCTGGCACCAGCCCCCTCATGAATGGAGAGGAAAAAGTGTTCCTCTGTTTCACATCATCCATTCTTCCAGAGGTAGATATCAAATATTCCTGCTTTTCCATTTGAAGATAAGCCTGCTAACAAGAAATCATCAGGCAGCTCAGAGCGGCTGTCCATTGGGTTGCTGCATCAGTGTTTATGATGTTTACAGAGAAAAAGAAAATCCGTGCAAGGAGCACCAAAGAGTAATTAATGTATTGTAGTGTGTAATTTGCACTTCCTACCTCCATTTAAATCAAATCAAGTTTGGCAGTGCCAGAGTAAATCAAGGGGCAGCCACCAGGGAGAGGGGATCGGCAGAGGCATTAGAGCCAGATCCAAACCCGTGCCTCACCCAAGCTCCCACTATTATTACTTGTGCAAAGCAAATATTCAGCCTCCAACCCTAAATCATTTCAATTCCTATTTCCAAGTATAATTTAATCTTTTTCAGCGACACTTGATGCTTACTTCATCACAGCATAATGACAGATTAAAAAGTTGTTGAATTAAATATTAAAGAGGACTTCAGGCAGTTCTGCATTTTTAAGGAATAACACAGATTGGAGATGAAATGAGAAGCCCAAATGCATATTTTATTCCAAAAGGAAAGAATACATATATTTTTCCTCCAGGCCACCTACTTTGTAATAAAACATAGGGCAGGTTTTTATTTAGTGGATAAAAGCATGATATAGTATTATAGGATTCGTATCACTGTAAACTGGTACCGTGCCATGGTGTCAAAGCCAATGACACCGTGAGATCAAACACAGCCCTTTGTTAAATATCTACATGTATCTGTGCTGCTTGGCTGTACTGGATAGAGCTCCATACAGCCATTCACAATATTTTCATTAGACTACCTAAGCACAATTTATTGACTCTCAGATGTGAAAGTTTATCTTGCGATGACACTTCCTGCATGACATCAAAGGACGGGATGCAAAACATAATTTAAACTATTATTGAAATATAAATCATTCCGAGGAAAATTTTGTCAGCATATGAATAAAAATAGTCACTTATTTAAAGCATAGTTTAAAGTGTCTGGAAGTCTTGAAGATAAACAGAGATGACAACAAGTTTTGAACTTTAAAAGAAACCTCCACATTTCGATGAAAATTGCCCCAAACTATTG
Source organism: Passer domesticus (assembly GCF_036417665.1). Classification (NCBI taxonomy): domain Eukaryota; kingdom Metazoa; phylum Chordata; class Aves; order Passeriformes; family Passeridae; genus Passer; species Passer domesticus. The sequence continues at coordinate 12,603,533 of NC_087491.1, read as the reverse complement.
CATCACAATATAATATTGGGAGATTAATCTTTTGTATAAGAGGATCAACATTTGCTCACGTTTAAATTTTTACATATGTATTAATATTTCTCCTCATCTTTATAGATGGTCATCTCTGTACGGGTCACACATTTTGCATTCACTCCACAACAAGCATGATGTCCACATGCACAGAGGCAGGAGGAGGATCTGGAGAGGTTTCTGATGGCTCTGAGCATGGCGAGATCAAAGCAGCATTGGGATTCTCATGAAACCCTCAGCTCCAGTTTACTCAGCGCCATGTCCGGTTAATATTTTCACAAGTATGCAGTTCTCCCTGATTTGTGTGTTAACGAAGGGAGTCTGCCATCTCCGGGTGGGTCTGTGCAGACCCCCGGTGTCACCCACCCGCGGGCGAGGGAGAGGCCAAAACGCAGTGACCCATCTGCAGCCATCCTCGGGCACCACGAGGAGCGATCCTGCCGCACCACTAAAGCACTGGACGCTGGAAACAGACCAAATATCCCTGTCAATAAACAAATTAACAGATCCCTGCTCTTCTCCGGCAGAGCCTGGCCCTGCAGTCCCACAGACCCCGCCAGGCAGGCCCCGCCATGCCGGGGCCGGGCAGGGCTCGCTGTGGCCCCGGGCAGGGCCGGGCCTGTCTCCGGGCAGGGCTCGCTGTGTCCCCGGGCAGGGCTGGGTGGTGTCCCCGGGCAGGGCTCGCTGTGTCCCCGGGCAGGGCTCGCTGTGTCCCCGGGCAGGGCCGGGCCTGTCCCCGCCCGGGGCAGCGGCCTGGCCGCAGCCTCCCCGCCGGGCAGGGCCTCAGCGGTGCCTGGGCGCCGTGAGCTTCCCGATTAGAGGGATATTATTAATTATTACTGCCGTTATTAATACCGGAGGGATCGCGGCTGTGTCTTTGTGAGCGCACCCACTCTGCCGGGGAGTCATTAAGCCGCAGAACAATACGGCGGCGAGCGACAAGAGCAAAGCCATTGTTCCCTGCCAGCCTCGCGGCCTGCGCCCATGTAAATGAACTTAATGCTCTTCATTCAGGCGCACTCGGAGGGTTCTCATTTACTGCCTCTCTCTCTGTGACAGCATTTTCTCACCAGCCCTGACTGCATAATTAATGCAAATGCAGCCTTAGTGTCATGAGCCGGGCTCCTTTGGTTTACTTTGGTACGACACTTACAGAGGAATATTAACTAGAGAAAGCAGCATCACAACAGGGGTGGAAAATCAGCCTGTCAGGGACTCATTCCAAATGCCACGGAAAGGAGAGCGCCTTCAAGATTGTTTCATCAAGGTGATTGAGAACAAAAACTACTGAGGAAAATTCGAGCTTACATTTATGAGCTTCTCCACATACATTATTTATATCACCTGAACCTATAGGAACGTTATTTGCAGGCACACATTCATACAAAGAGGCCGTCTGGGCTGAGCGCTGGAGTTGCATGTGCACACATGTGCACACACGGAGCCGTGCGGGTGCCAGGTGAGGCGGGCAGCTCCCGTGCGTGTCCCCGCGCCCCGAAGGCCGCAGCACGAGGATTTGTCCCTGCGAGCTCCACACATGCTCGCTCCTCAAAAAGGTCACTGAGCTGCCTACCCGATATAGCCTTTGCAGGGATAATCCTGCATTTTAATCCTGCCTGTTCCAATCAAAATTGGCTCTGTTGGTTTTTTTTTTTCTTTCCCAGTAAAGCAGACAGCAGTTCTGCACTAAATACACGCGATTTTAAAGCGGGAGGGCAAGATCCTGCCCTGCTCTCAGCACTTTGTACCCAGCCTTGCAAGCAGCACATGCCTTTTTTCCACAACAGCCACACTAGAAATGTTTATTCAGATTAATCCTGCCTGTATCTCACTAGCAGACAGAGCTCTGCTTTGTATTTTTGATCTGGAACAAAAGGAAATTCACAAGCACTATATGTTTATTTGCTTTGCTGCTTATTCTTTAGCTACACTGAAAGTCTGTAGTTACACTGAAAAATACACCTCTTGGTATGTTTCTTTCTGGAATTTGGGGATTTCTGCATTGTCTTCCATTATTGCTTTCTGCTCCCAGGCACACCAGCACTATTTGGACCTTCTGAGAATGCTGCTGCCCTTTACCCAGCTGCTAATGCCACAGTTCATGAAAATACCCGTCAGGCTCTTGCCTCCTTCTCCTCACATCATGTTAATTCAAAAAGTACAAGAATTTTAGCAGCATTAAATATGGACCCTGGTTATCTGCTCTCCTGTGTTGGAGACTCTGGGTCACCCTTTTGATCTGTCTGTAAAGGCTGGAACCTTGAAGTCTTTTTTATCTAGAAAGTGGGGATTTCCTGCTCATCCCCAATACCTGTAACTTTCACAAAACAAGAATCAAAATAGTGAAATCTGTTTTAGTGCTAAAAACTGACAACACCCGTCTGCCGAATGTGAGCAAGCTGGTTCTCCACTTGTTTACTTCCCAGGGAGCAGACAAACCGAGCCCTGCCAGGGGACACCCAGCTGCTCTGGGGGCAGCTCCTGTCTCCCACGTGCCTTTGGACTGGGTGCAGCACAGCCACAGTCCCTGTGCTCGGGATTTGTGCCCAGAATGAGTGCAGCCACCCCAAAGGGGCCCTCGGAGGAGACGTGTGAGAGGAGGCACGAGGCAGCACGAGGTCAGCTGCTGGGTGTGGGCTGCAGGCGTCACCCACCTCTGCTCCGCAGGAGGACACGGCTGGTCACGAGCAGAAGGGTTCCCTTCGTGCTGCTTTTCCTGCCTGCAGTCCCTCCAAGCCCCCTTCGTGCTGCTTTTCCTGCCTGCAGTCCCTCCAAGCCCCCTTCATGCTGCTTTTCCTGCCTGCCGTCCCTCCAAGCCTCAGGCATTCTGCACAGCCAGGCCTCTGACTCCTTGCTTTGCTGCCATGAAAGCAGTTCCAGCAGCAGCTGTGCCCGAGTCCTGCCCCAGCCCAGGCAGGAGCAGCATCCCCTGCCCCAGGGTCAGGCGTGGGCCACGGGTGGCCTGACACCTCCCTGCCAGCCAGGCCCTCCCTGCTTTAACCGAATTTACAATAACTGAAAAGAATACCTTTATCCCTCTAATATCCCATAGTCCTGAACGGATCAAACGAACATGCCAGTCAAACGGTTTATTTTAGACAGGAAACAGCCCTGCAGACCATTATTACAAATTAAAGGTATTATATTGAAGTCATTTTTAATCCCTTATAAATGAATAACCCTTCTACCAACATTAAATCATTTTCTTCTGCACAAGTAACATTTCCTTTCGGCAGCACAGGATCTATTCCCCTGCAGACCAGGAGCTATCCTTCCGTCAGAGCCGGCGGCGGCTGATTACACCGCACCAGGACTCATAAAATTCCCACAGAACTGGCACTTGCATCTTCCCAGGGCAGCGCTGCCTTCCCTCATCCATAAGCAATAATGCCACTTTATTCTCCGTAATCAGCACGCAGATGATTATTTAGACACAGCCTCATAATCCTCCTCGCAGCATCCACGGAAGATCTGGATCTGAAGGCTGCAGCCAAGGAGTTCCCCTGCTGCAGGCAGGGACGGGGAGCCGGGCCCCCTTCCGCAGCACCGGGCTTATTTATGTTTGGCAGCTGGACAGAAAGTGGAGCAGGAGTCTGGGAAGGGAGCGAGCTCAGACAACTTCGAGCAGAACCGCACAACGTCCGTTTCGGCACGGCTCTAATAGGGCATCAATATTGTCATTTAAACTTAGGATCAGTACACAAATGCGCTATAAATGGGAAAATCCCTTGTGATACTGGTGTGAAACACGCAGCTCATTGATTTTGTTCTTGATGGTCGGCTATTAAAGCGGCGAACACGCTGACCTTGTGTGCACAGGCAGACAGTGTGCATGCAACATAAAGTTGAAAAACAGCTTTAAAATGACTGTTTAAAACTGCAGACTGCAAACCTTCAAATACAGACAGGCATTCCATAGTTTATTTTAAATTGGCATCCGCAATTTAACAAGCTATTCCAACAAAGGATTAGCATAGCATGTGCTTTTCCTTAGCCATCAATTATGACATGGGGAATGCAGGGCACAACTTCAGTGTCAGATTACAACGTGCTGCACAAATCCACTCACAGCTCTTTGCTCTGCAATTCCCACCTCGCAGGAGCCAGGCCACAACATTTCCCCAGCATCATCCTGCACCTCCCTGGACCTGCAGATTACAAGTCCTCGGCTGCTTCTCTGCCATATTTCTACCATTTAAACGAAGAAAAAACACACACTGGTATTGATGTCTATGCTCTCATTTCAAATAAAACCTCAAGTGCATCTCTTCATTGTAGATTCCATTAAATAAACATTTTTGTTTTTAAAAAATTGATTAAATATTGAATATTTCCATAGGATGAAAACAGCAATTTCCACTTAGCAGGATGACAGTTTCATATGCTTGACCTGTTATTAGGCATAAAATTAACAGTTTTATCAATTTCAAATATGGGATGATTGCATGCAGATACTGAGGTGCAAAATGCACAAGCCTAAGAAGATGTGTATATAATCTAGCAAGATATAAAATCACACAATTTGTCGTACTTACAAATGCCTGTCTTATGAATTGAAAAAATAATAAGAATTATACATATTTTAAATAAGAAAGTTTTTATTATCCCCATCACGTGGATGCAGAGTGGATTTCATGCAAAGAGGGGGAGAGAGCTCGTGTTTTAGCTATTTTTCCTGTCCTGCTGTCCTTTCTCCTGCATTTGCCTAAAGGCTCTCAGTAAATTACACTCCAAGTAAATGACTGTAATTTACCCGTTGAATTCCCTTGTTCAGGAAAAGCACACACCACACATTCCAGCGTTTCCACAGCTCAAATTTACCATTCTCGGTGTCAAGAACAATCCACGAGCAGTAATTTGAAACTGTTTGAGCCTTCAAATAAGGGAAATTAGAAATGTTTTGAGAGCTAAGATTTTCATGAGGAGATAAAATCTGATAAAATCTGTAACAGTTCAATTCCTTCTCCTTTCTATTTATGAGCAGGGCATTAACTGTTCTGCTCAGCACCCGTGCCCGGCCCCGATCCTGCCCGGGAAGCGAGACTGGTAATAAACGGGAAGCGTTCTTAATGAGGGAAAAATCTTTAAAGGCCTAACCACAAAAATAAACGCAGAGGAACGACCTTCCAGCAGAGCCGAGCGGCAGCACAGCGCCGAGACCCGATCCACCCGCGGCCAAAGTCCCCCAACTCCGCCAGGAATTCCCCCCAAATTCCTGACTCGGCTTAAATTCAGCCATTTGTTATCCGACGGCGCAACCCTGACAACGGAGCTGAGGCTGTACAGCTGGGCAAATCTCGAAATTAAAATATTCTATAAAACAGGATTTTAATTAACGTCTAGAGCGATTAAAGCAGAGAAATCCATACATGCTGGTGATGGATTATCCCACGCGGCGGCGGGGAATGTTCTGGGCCCGGTGACGGATACGCTGCCGGGCAGGCACAGCCACCTCCCCACGCCGCTCTCACGCGCCGTAACCGCAACCGCCTATTTCACTCTGTCTGAAGGCAGGTTTTCATATGGCAAAACTGTTATAAATCCTCATTATCCTAAATAAAATTACAGCACTTTAAACATTTCCAGGGAGAACATTCTCTCTTCTAAACAACTACCTTAGCGAGTAATAGGAAGCAATATGGTTGCACTTGTGTCACAGTTGGAAGTCTTTTTAAACTGTCGCCCTGCTAGCAAACCAATTCTACATATTAAAATGAATGGATTGCTTATTTCAAGGGGAAAAATCATTTATAAAATCAAGACCATTATTAAGATACTGTGACTTATTTCCACTCCAGAGTGCACAAGAAACAGATAAATGCAGCAACCTATGCAGCCTGAAATGTCTTTTTTTTTGATGCCACAATTTTCTTTTTCAAATGAGTCATCCATGCGTACAAGTAAATTAAAAATTGATCTAGATTCCACATGCAAGGAGCTGAAGTTTTTACATGTTTCCATATTACAAACAAGTACAGAGCTTGCAAACATCTGGCTCCAGGCTTTTATCTCTGAAACAGGAGAGATCTCCCTGCTGCTCCCCCGCTCGACGCTGGCAGTGCCAGAGGTGAGCAGGCAGGATTTTGGCTGGGTGCTGCAGCCACAGCTGACCCTACAGGAGGTCACTTCGATTTCTAGGGTGGAACTGACTGACCTCCTCAGGAGTTGTCCTCTTACTCCAGAATAACACCCTGCTCTGGCCATATAGCCTGTTTATTCAGGACCCTTTAACAGATTAGTTGTTTGGATTCAATCTAATCAGAGGTTAGGTTAACACCCCACAGCAGGTTTGGGAGCGTGCACCTTGTAGTCACTGAGTAAATTATAGGATCTCTATAATTTGATGAGAACATGTGGGCATTTTTCCACAAGCTCATAAATTACTGATTGCTTTTTGTAGGTTCCATTGATACTAATGTGTGCTTCCCTCCACGGCTCTGCCCCAGATTGTTGCTGGCACAAACATTGCCACTTGGAAACCCAGTAAATTACGGAAACATGTTTAATCATGAGGTTTAAAAACTTTGCACATTAATGATGGGGAAGGCTGCAGTTCTTGAGCTGCAAACAGCCTCGCTGTGGGTTGCCCAGGGCAAAAGGCTTCCAGCACAGACCCGCTTCCCAGTACAGTGGCGTGGCTGGGATTAGCACAGGAGATCCCTCAGGTGGGCTTTTCCCCTGTGAACCCTTACCACCAGCATTTCCATTTTTGTCCTGCTTGGTCCCACTCCCCAGACCAGACAGCAGCCTCTGCACACACTGCACCTCGTGCAAACCTCATTTTAATGGAAAAGGCAGCTAATAATAAAGCAATTAGCTGCTCAACTAAGAAACTGCCAGTTTTGCTGTTGTCTTTTTTTTAATCATTGAAAATTTCTCTGTTAATTTCCAGCCATTTGTAGAATCCGTTTCCATAATTGCAAACCTGGATGGATTGTTTCTAGAAGTTGAACCATGGCTGATGCCAGCAGAACCTATGAACACATAAAAGCTTCAGTTTCTAATGTCACCATCAAGCCAAAAACAATTACACCCATTTGAATTATGGCAACCAATAAACTTAGATAATCACCATATGCAACATAACATTTTGGCACTTGAACTAAAAACTCTTGTAGACAACTATAGATTGCTGCTAATGTTGAGCGTTCTTGTCCTACCCAAGGCTGCCAATAGAAATGCCAAAGCTGCTGAATGCTGCTCATCCTCGTAATGTTGTCAGTGAATGGCACATTCACACAGCCCCCAATCCTCTCTTCCCAGGCATGGTCTTCTCCAGCTGCAGCTTAATTTCCTGTGACTTGCCTAATTACTGTAATTAAGGATTAATTGCCATTAATTATTCACACATAAGCTCATCGCAAATCATGGGGTAAATGTCTTATGAAAGCTGCCATACAAGCCATGTATAAACACACTGGGATGCTCCAGGCAGGAGAATCTATCACTCAGCCCTGAAGCAAATCTCTGTGCTTCTCTTACAAAAACAGCTATAACTCTCCGAAACTCGACAGTCTTCCCAGGTAAGCATTAGGTTACAGAGCATGTTTTCCTGTGGAAGCCACAACGGTTTTATTAGTACTATAAATGCTGTTTTATCTTTCCAACTGCTATTTTTATGTTTCCATTTTTATTCTACGGTGCTCAGTTTAGGACAAGCGTTTGCTGGAGGAGGAGCGCTGGCCGCTGCGCTGCCGCACCCGCGCAGGGGCTCTGCAGGGCTGTGACAGTGACACAGCCACGTGCCAAGGACAGCCCGGCCTGCCACGGCAGCCCCCGGAGCGCCCACACTGCCAGCCACCTTTGCCAGCGTGTGCACGCTGAGAACTCAGCACTAAATACCCTCTGAGACAGCAGGACGTCCTGCCAGGCACGGCCAGGGGGAACCCAGAGCCCAGCAAAGGTTCTGGTCCTGACACACAAACTGGGAGCAGCGGTGGAATGAGCCCAGCATTACCTGGCTGCCCTGGGCCTTCCTCTGCTTTGCTGTGACTGTCTGCCATCCACGTTCAAAGCAACCTGAAGCAGGTTTCTTTGTAAGTGCACCAAGGTAACATGGCATGTCAGCAGCATGGGCAGCCAGAGGGGCACCAAAGCCAGGCCCCCTTCCCAAAACAGTGCATTACTGTCAGCCTCCCAGGTCCTTCACTGCCAGGCTTGAAACTGTACGAATTTGATTTAGCAGAGCGAACTGCAGTGCTGGGATGTGTTGCACCAGGAGTCAAGGAGATCCTACATCAACGCTTGCCTTACCACTGAAACACTGCCCCAGGAAATTTAAGTGTACGCAGGCAGAATGTTGCTCTAATTGTTATGTTAGTACCTTCTGCAGCAAATTAATGCATGAAACATTTTCATTTCGGTACATAAGTTTGTGTGTCTGAGTTAAACATTTATGTTAATGGACCTTCTGGCAGATCTGTAATGTTTCAAATACTCTTGTAGAACAGCTTTTTCTAAATACATCATTTAGCAGTTCTTTCCCCATTTTCTACCTGATCTGGGGGCATGCAGGAAGAGAAACTATTTCACAGTTTTAAAAACCTCCTGCTTGAGTAACTACAAACTCAGCTGCATTCAGGCAAGGTAGCAATTATGCCTGCACCGCCAACAGCAACGTAGGATTGTATTAAAAAAAAATTAAATAAAAGGCACACTAATAGCCAGCATATGTGCGATCATAACGCCCTGCATCAGCACGCCGTGGTCCCCAGGCAGCCCCTGGCAGCACCCAGCCCCAGCCCAGGGGCCGTGCAGCCCCCAGCAGCCTGCGGGGCCGTGCCAGGCTGTGCCAGAGCTGCCCGGGCTGCCCCCTGCCCAGCGCGGCTCCTGGGCACTGTCACCGTGCTGGCTGCCCCAGAAACCCTCCGCTGGTCTCCCTGCTGTGGTCTGACAGAGGGCACGCACACGGTGTTGGGATGGCTGCCAGGATCCTGCAGCGTGCCAGGACACGGCGCGGAGCGGGCAGGACGCCCTCCGACCCTGCCGGTGCCCGCCAGCCTGGGGGTGATGGGCATTTCTGTTTGCTGGGGACACGTGCCAGGGCATGGCTTGGGAGGGGTGACGGCTGCCCCCGACCCTCCCCCAGCCCATGCCAAGACCCCTCAAAGGTACAAATGGGTCTTGCCCTGTCCCAGTGCCCGTGGCCTTGCCCCACATGTCTGCTCACTGCTGGTGCCTCCTAAATTGGTATTTCCCTTTCTCTGGCCACCTTGTCACTCAGGCATCTGCCAAGCTCTGCCATGTCCCACTCCATTTACGGCCTACCAGCTCCTATGACCTGGGTAATTAGAATTTATGTGTTAATTGGAGTAAACACAAAGAGGGGAGTCATAGCCATAAATTCCCAAGTGCTGTTGAGGCAGATCCATAGCAGAGCAGTGCTGAGCCCAGCATGGCTGTGCCCCACGGCGCAGGGCACAAGGAGGAGCGGGCAGGAGAGTGCCCCTGCAGCCAGTCTGCCCCAGCCTGGGGCAGTACCTGACCCAATTCCCATATTTCTGGGCCGAGGATGGCAAAGGGTTTCTTGGGAAGGAGGCAGACAGCGCCGAGCAGAAGGGCAAAGCAGAGCCTGCCGGGGTGTGAGTCAATGTTCCTGAAAACACCTGGAGTAAGCCCAGGTTTTACAGCCACAGCAGCCACAGGCAGGGCCCAGGGAGGGCACACGTGAGGAAAGGTCACTGCCAAGGCCCAAACACTGAACTGCACGTGGGGATGAGCATCCCTGTCCCTGCTGCCTGCCCAGCACCACGGGGTCTGGGGGCCAGGAGCTGGCTGGGCTCTGGGAGCTGGGCTGTGCTGGGCTCCGGGAGCTGGGCTGTGCTGGGCTGTGCTGGGCTCTGGTGGGCTCCGGGAGCTGGGCTGTGCTGGGCTCCGGGAGCTGGGCTCTGGTGGGCTCTGGGTGCTGGGCTGGGCTGGGCTCTGGGCTCTGGTGGGCTCCAGGAGCTGGGCTGTGCTGGGCTCCGGGAGCTGGGCTCTGGTGGGCTCTGGGTGCTGGGTTCTGGTGGGCTCTGGGTGCTGGGCTCTGGTGGGCTCTGGGAGCTGGGCTGTGCTGGGCTCTGGGCTCTGGTGGGCTCTGGGAGCTGGGCTGTGCTGGGCTCCAGGAGCTGGGCTGTGCTGGGCTCTGGGAGCTGGGCTCTGGGAGCTGGGCTGTGCTGGGCTCTGGGAGCTGGGCTGTGCTGGGCTCCAGGAGCTGGGCTGTGCTGGGCTCTGGGAGCTGGGCTCTGGGAGCTGGGCTGTGCTGGGCTCTGGGAGCTGGGCTGTGCTGGGCTCCAGGAGCTGGGCTGTGCTGGGCTGTGCTGGGCTCTGGGAGCTGGGCTGTGCTGGGCTCTGGGCTCTGGCTGCTGCTCCAGCAGGAAGGGACCAGCCTGGCACACACGGAGCCAGCCAGCAGCTGCTGCACCGAGGGCAGCCAGACCTGCAGCGTGGAACCTCCCCCAGCTCCCAGCCCACTGTCCCTCTGACAACAGTACCTGCAAAAACTGCAACTGCTCTGACAGAAGCACCATTATGCTTGAAATATGTGGCTAAATATTACACAGTAAAAGCATTTCCCCTCTTGAATTAATTACATTTTGCTTCCCCCCTTCGCACGTGAAGGCTTTCACTGTCCAGCAAAGGGGGCCTCCTCTCCCCGGCAGATATGAAATTTGGCAAGCCTCATTTATCCTGAAATTTATAATTCAACAGATATTTCTGCTAACACTTGCAACAGAAATGCAAGTCTTAATTCCTGGGCATGGGGAGGCTGAGTGTAAATGTAAAAAATACTCTTTTTTTTTTAATTCTGCTTTTAAATCTTACACTCTGCATGGTTTCCAAATCAGTTTAAACTTTCCTGGAAACTTTTATAATAAACAGTCCTGCTCCATAATTTGATGTTTTTAAATGAAAGCATCCAAGCTAATCTATACAAATTAACAGATGTCCTCCTGAAACAGTTAGAAACAAAGAAATGCAGATGCGAACATCATCAGCATCCAAATGAGCTTATTGTAGGACCCTTTAAGGCACATCTGAGCAGAGCTCCAGCCTGTACTCTACCTTTCAACTTGCAAATGACAGTGTCACCAAACACTGTCCTTCCATCAATCAAGCTGGGTCATGAATATACAAAAGGCAGCCGAGAAGCTGGCTACCTCCTGCAGTTCAACTTGCCCTAATTATCTGGGCCTTTCTTTTTGTTCCCTGGAAGGGTGCACTCCCAGTCAGCTGCTGGGCAGCCCCGGGCTCGTTGCGGGAGGTTCCGCACGCTGACCCTCCCGCGGACAGCCAGCGCACGGGAAATGTGAGCACCAAATGTCATCTTTCTTATTCATCATTATAAAACTTCCCTCCCCTTTCAAAATACCAATCTGCTGCCATTTTCAGACCCTCCCCCGCGCCCCTCCAAGCTGTCATTCCCAGCGCTCGCTGCCAGTCGGGTGAATTAGCATCCTAACTGATGTGCTGTTATTCTCCCGTGCAGCCCTCCGTGCGGTAACTAATGACCTCCCCCCCGAAAACGCAGCCGGCTGCTCCCTCCCGGCGTGGGAGAGCCAGGGCCGCCCGCAGGGAAGGCTGTTCCTGGGGACAGCAGCCCGTGGCACCGCGTCCCGGGCGCACCGCTGCTGCTGCCGAGCGCCGGGAGCCCGGGCACTCCGAGCCCGCAGCGGGGACACCGCGGCCCGGGCCGGCTCCGGGACCTTCCAGGACCTGCTGCTGTCCCCCTGCTGCTGGCACTGCTGCCCCGCTGGGCCCGGGGCTGCCCGAGACCCCAGAGCAGCCGGGGGCACCGGGGCTGCAGCCGGTGCGACGGGGAGCAGGCGGTGCCCCGAGCCCGGGGGTGCCAGGGCTGCCAGGGCACCCCGGCGGGCTGCGGGGACAGTGCCTGGCCCCCGTGGCAGCTCTGCCCCAGATGCCACCCCTGAGCTGCGGGAGACAGCTCCTGGCATGAGTCACAGCCCCCGGGATGAGGCACGGCCCCCGGGATGAGGCACAGCCCCTGGCATGAGGCACAGCCCCCGGGATGAGGCACGGCCCCTGGGATGGGGATGAGGCACAGCCCCCGGGATGAGGCACAGCCCCCGGGATGAGGCACAGCCCCTGGCATGAGGCACAGCCCCCGGGATGAGGCACAGCCCCTGGGATGAGGCACAGCCCCCGGCATGAGGCACAGCCCCCGGCATGAGGCACAGCCCCCGGGATGAGGCACAGCCCCTGGGATGAGGCACAGCCCCCGGGATGAGGCACAGCCCCTGGGATGAGGCACAGCCCCCGGGATGAGGCACAGCCCCCGCCGTGCCCCAGGGCTGTGACCTGGAACCCTTCGGCTTTGTACCGACACCGACTTGAGCTCCTCAGCAATTCATTCCTGTCCTAAAGGACGCTTTCTCCAGGACATTTGGGATCTCTTGATGCAGACAAAGAAGCAGAGCTCTCCTGCCTGCCCCTGGGGACACAGCCATGTCTGGGAGGGCAGCAGCCCAGCTCCAGATGCCATTCCCACGGCGAGGGGCAGGAGCACCCACGGAGGTGCTGGCCCTGCAGCCGAGGGGACACCTGCCCTGGCCTGATGGGGGGTCATTGTGACAGAGAGGGGACAGTCCCCAGGGGAGGAGCCCCCTGTCCCCCCCCTGTCCCAGCCCCTGTCCCCCCCCGTCCCAGCCCCTGTCACCCCCCCGTCCCAGCCCCTGTCACCCCCGTGTCCCAGCCCCTGTCCCCCCCATGTCCCAACCCCCTGTCACCTGTCACAGCATCCTGGCCTGCCCCTGCCCCTCAGCCCTGCACTGGGAAGGGGTTCCCAGATGTAAAAGGAATTTTGAAACTGAAAGGCAATTCATGTAAGTGAAATACTTCCATGCCTGAAATTCCCTGTAGGACCCCAGAAATTCTAGAAACATGGAGCAGGGAAGAAATCTTCAGATCCCTCTTTTGGAATTGAAATCACTTTATAGACTTTCAGAGGTGGAATAAATGTGGGAGGAATTTTAATGAGTGCAGGTATTTCCTGCCTATGACTGATTGCCACAGAGGATTGATCCGGGGCTGGGAAGGCCCGGAGTGGACAAAGCCCTCTCACCCCCTCCAGGCACTGCTCCCCAACCTTGGGGGACCTTGGCAGCCCCGCAGTGCCCCAGGCACGGTGTGGTGAGCCCTGCTGGGCACAGGGAGCATCAGCCCTGCAGTGGGAGCTGCCAGGAGCCAAGCAACACCTACAAAAGGGTCTGCTGCTCAGGCAGGAGAGCTGTGGCCCCAGGGTCTCCCTCTGTCTGGGCACCAGCGAGCATCCCCACACATCCCTTCTCAGAGCTGCAAAGTTAGGGGAAGTTACTCCTGGAAATGACCTTTAGAATGACAATTTATCACATAGAAGTGAAAGCAAAAATAAAATCTGCATCCCTAATTTCTCTTTCCTTTCAAAGCCGGGTCTCTGACTCCACAAACTGTGTTATATATGTTTACATTTCTATAAAAGCAAGTGTTCCTTGGAGGAGCAGCGAGGTAATTCACATTTGCATCATGTGTAGCTATGATAAATAATAAATATGGAGCTGATAAATGGTACTGTGCAACTGGAAGACCTATTTTTTATTGAATGGCTGACTAAATACTCATGTAAAAGTCATAACTTGATGCTTCTTTTACCCTGGGGCTGCAGTAATTTATTGTTGTAATTTATATGCAGTGCCTTGGTGAGGGGACAGTTTTAGCCCAGCCCAGGGACTGTCCTGTCCCTTTGGGTGCAGGAGGGGTCCCAGGAGACGTGCAACAATCAGAGGGCACCACCAAAGGCACACGGTGCTCTCACACCACCAGCCCGTGCTCCAGAGCACAGCCAAACACCCTGTGCACACACACCTGCACATCCCAGGTGAGAGCAGGGGTCTTGCCCCCGTCCCCCTCTCATGGGGGTGGCATTTCAAGCCCACTCAGATCAGGATGTTCCAGCTGTGCCCACCCCACACTGGATTCACTGACAGCCTGGAAACTGTGACTGGAGCAGGAGAAGTGAGGTCCATAAAGCAGAGAGCTGCTGCCCGGGCTGGAGACAGCAGCAATAAATCCTGCTGTGTACAATGGCTCAAACTTGTCTTTAAAAAATGTCCAGAGAAAAAACTCACCCCTCCCAAAACACGAGTGGGCCCCATCGCAGCTAACAATCAACAGGATTAATTGGAGAAGGAATTTAAGAAATCTATTTCAGCAATATTGTGCCTTTGATAATTTAGAGGCAGCCATGATACCACGATTTGTACATGACAGTCATATGAAATAATAAACCTTGCTAGCTATAAACATTACCAAATTCTGACACTATTGATTTATTATGTCTAACAGTGACATCAAACCGAACAACTGACAGAAACAATGTTACAGCTTTAAGAGCAGTTTGTCAACGATTAATTCTGCCAAACGGGGTTTAGTTTTATGCTGGGACTGCTTGTCTAGCAGTTGTCAATCCAAGCAAAAATTACTACTGCCACACGTCTGCTCCCGCCAGCCCGAGGCGCCGCTCCGCTAGCCCTCATTACCCCGATCACCGCCAATGCAGATGCAGGGCCAGTCCCTATTTAATATGCGTGTTAATTATGCAAATTATTAATTGGGCTGGTGCTTGAGGACTTGTGTTTATGCCCAGATTAGAGTCAATAACTGTATCACACAGCATTTTAAGCCTGACCTGTGACAGAAATAAAGCTGTGCTGAAAGCGGCGTGTTGTGCCGCGGCTCCGGGGGCTGCGGCACCGCACGGGGACGGGATGGGGATCCCTCCTGCCAGCGCCTGCCTGGCACCGTGGGGCTCCCAAACAGATCCTCATCACCCTCCCAACCTCTGCCAGGTATTTACAGCCATTTTCTCTTCCAGCAGCAAGGTGGGTTTGTGCTACTTCTATTGCACTGTCGATAGGAAGCGTGTGACACGATGTTACACACTGTAAATTTGTTTGATTTTTTAAAATCAAATACATTTAAAGGTGCAAAGATCGAGGGTGAAGCTACGAGGCTTTTCCAATTAAAATTTAGAGCAGACAATGTTGTAAATTTTATACAGTTGTAATGCTGGCTGCAGTTGTGCTGAAATGGGAACTATTGATCAGCCTGATTTCCCAGGATACAAGAGGGGGAAACAAGGTATTGCACCAGCAGAAACAAAACTTTCATTTGTAAAGCCTTCTATTATACTTTACTGCCCTCATTTGGTTCCAGATGCATCTCTCTTAGCAGGAGAAATAAGGTCACAGCCTCTTCCCCAAAGAATACGGGAGCAGAGGAGGTGAAGGGGAGCTCCACACAGTCCTGAGCATGGCACACAGGATGGGCCAAGGGGACAAGGGCAGTGGCACAGGGCTCACCCAGCCCAGGACCCACAGGGCTCACCCAGCCCAGGACCCACACACCCCCAGTGCCCGAGGAGCCCCAAACACAAGGGCTGATCCTCCTGCCCCAGCGAGGCAGTGTCTCCAGCAAGGGTGAGGTTTACAGACACATCCAGCCCGTTCCCAGCTGGAAGGCAGAGGATGCCTGGCTGGGAAGAGGCCACCCAGGCCGGCGGTGTGGGGGCACTCACTGGGGCCAGACCGTGTGCCAGCTCTGGGTGACAGCCCCACCACTCCATGCGGGCCACGATTGCTGCTCCTCACCACAAAACCTCAGGGAAGGGCCCTGGCTGGCAGCACCTCACCCAAGGGGCTGGTGCTGCCAGGGGGGCTGGCCTCAGGCACGCCCGGGTCCTGGGGACACAGATCTGCTGTGGGCAGTGTCCCACGGCACCAGGCTGCTGCCAAGGTGCCCATGGCCACAGGGGCAGCACCCTGAGGTGCCCCAGTCTCCCCACAGAGCTGGTACCCGGTGGCACGGCCACCTCCCTGGCACGGCTGGCCTCCTCTTCTCCCTCAGCTTTGAGCACGATCCATTCCACATATGGCCCGTTCTCCATGGACACCACAACTGTTTTTAAGGGAAGTCTGGCACCAACAGCACTGCTGCCTGGCCAACAGCTCTGTTAGTCCTCACTCAGAGAATTTACATATGAATCAATGCCACCTTCACGCTGCAATATGATGTTCTCGTTCCGTTAGGTATTTTCTGCGTTTCTGCTTCACTGCAGCCCCGTGGCTGTGCCAGACCCTGGGCACTGAGGTTTCTAGGAACACTCATGCTGACTCCCATGCAAGGATGCTCCTCACCTGGGTTCCCCCACAGCCACCACCACCTTTTCCTGCACGGGGTACCCACCACGGGGTGCTGGGGCACCAAAACTCGCCACAGCCTGCAGCAGTGCCAGGAGGAGCCCTGGTCCCTGCGAGCCACCGGCCGCAGCCAGCGCTGCCTGTGAGCTAAAACCTGCCCTGTCAACCTGCCCCAGAGCAAGTGAATCCAAAACACAAACAACAAAGCCAGAGCTAAGTTAAAAGGACAAAAAACCCACACAATGGATGATCCCAATAATGGGAAAAGATAACAAAGCCCCTGGATCCCAGCATCTGGCACTAAATGCACTTCTCTGTAAACTGAATGGCGGCTCCCAAACTGCGCCAAGCATCACTCCTCTGCCAAGGCAGTAAACAGCTTTTATCAGCAATAATGATGGCATAATCCCAGCTAAAAAGGAAAGTAACATATGGCAGCAGCCCTCCAAACCCCATCCCGACAAAGTAGGGGGCATTTTTATTACAGCGTCCACTTGCAGAAAACCTGCCAGCCTCCTTCTCTCTTTTCTCCTCTTTTTTTACAGGTTATCATCTTCGCTGTTTGAGCCGAATGTGGCATTTGGGAGTTTTAAACTAATGAGTTCATTTTTCTAGGAAAAAAAAAAAAAAAGAAGAAGAAAAAACAGAGGGAGCTTCAACAGACAAGAGAGACAGGATACCCAGGGCTGAGAGGGGACACTGAGGCCAGCTGGGCTGGGGAAGGGAACACTCAGGGCTGACACAGGGCTGGGAAATACACACTGCAAAGGGGCCACGTTATTTCAGATACTGCTACACAGTTTAGGCTCAAGTGTGATGCCGGGTTTGGAAAACAAACACGTGGGAAGGAACAACTGAGCCCTGACGCAATGCTTTTCTCTAATGACGTGATATGTTACATAAGAGTACTGCCAATCAGTCAGGTGTAAAGCAGGGCAAATTCTGTTTACAAGCTGATTTCAGAACCAAAATGAATCTAACATTATTAACCTTTTTTAATGGCCGGCATCCTCATTTAGATGTGCAGATGTAATAGTCACAAACTGATTTTAAGGGCAGCTGTGTATTTATCAAGAGCAGAGTGAGACTGTGAAAGGCATCGGGTGGACGATGCAGAGTTGGTGTCACATGCTCTCACCTTTAATTGATAGAGCCAGCCCTTGTTTTCACTTCATGATTTGCTGAAATACCATCTCCAAGCAAAGAAGAGATTCCAATCTCACTTTGGCTCTGCAATCTCATCACGCAATTATTTGAAAACATTACGATTTGCTAATTATCATGCTAATTATTTTGCCCTATACGTTTGCCATCATGTTGTACAATTAAACCCAGAGCCAAAGCTTTGTTTGCACCAGGCAAACAGGGCTGTGGTTGGGAACAAGAGGGGAAAAATGGAGGAATGCACTAATATTTTTTTGACATCTTTACCTATAAATATTTTTTCAGACTGAAAAATGTATCTAATAGCCCCACTCGCTGATGTGCACTGCAGTTTACCACAGTGTCTATATTTCTGTTGTCAGTTTTACAGTATCTCCCTTCATTAAACCTATCAAGTTTTCCTTTTGATCATGCAACCAAGGCCAGAAGACAGATATCTTCCTGGAACAGAGCAGTCTGCCAAGTCTTTCACAAGCCCAGCTTTAACCTCCCTATTGATTTTCTCAACACTGCAGCCATTCATTGTTTGTGACATTTGGCTGTCGGCTCTTTAACACCCTTCAACCAAATCAATTTCATATTTTTGTCAATGCCCTGCTAGAGGATGAGCAGAATGGGAAGAGACTTAGCATGATTTAGAATGTTGATTTTCTAGAGCGGTTTTATCTGTAGTTTTTACAAGCCTTATAAAGTTAATTCAACATGTTTATTTAAACATATGCAATAAATTGGGAAAGAAGCGCTACCAGAGTTAAGTTTCAAATTCCCCAAATCTAATTCATGAAGAAAACGAAATTATTTTATCAATGTCAGTAAAAACAAATGTGCCGCCATCCTGCTCCCTCCACACCCAAAGCACAGGGAGGCAGGTCCCTGCCCAGCCCAAACCCAGGGCACTGCTGGCACACAACCACAGCTTCAACCCAAGAGCCCAGCCAGTTCTGCTGTGATGGGACTGTCACCTTGGTGGGAAGGACAGAATGCTGAGATGGGACCTCACCTTCCACCCCAGCCCGTTCCAAACCAAAGCCCCTCATGCTGCACAAAACCCTGACCCCTTTTGGGGCCTGAAGCTGCTGATGGCCAGGCTGGGCTTTGCTGTGTTCCCAGCCAGGGCAGAGTGTGCCAAGGCTCACAGACATTGCCCAGAGCGTGCCCAGCCCCCAGGCAGCAGATCCTGTGCTGGGATCATTCACAGGGCGTTTTCACCTGACAGACCAGGGCATTAAATGTGGATTAGCAGCCTGGCAGCTTGAGCAGCTTCTTCGGAGCCAGTAGCTGCACGGTGTAAATATGTATTTAGGGCACTTGCAGGCTCTGTGCTGCAGCTCCTGCCCGGCTCCTGCACACCTGCATTCACCTGGGTTCACCCGTGCAGCACCGGGCTGGGCAGGCACTGCTCAGGGGCACTCACTGCCTGCAAAGCTCTGAGCTCATCTTCTGTGTGTGCCCACCATCCCCTCACCCGGCTGGTGTGACCGCCAGCCCTCGGGAGCCACGGCCAGAGGGGACAGAAATGCTGTGGCCAAGCAGGATGAGGGCCGTGTCCCCTGTCCCAGCCCAGCACAGAGGTCACAGTCCCACACACAGCCCCGGCTCCTGGGGAGCAGCGACTGTCCTTCACAGCCTTCCCTCTGTTTTTAACTGCTGATAAATTGGAGAGACTCTTGGTTAAACCGTGTGGGTTTCAAGGACGTGCAGGACGGTGATGGCAGCAGCTGACACTTCATTACATCAGCGATGCAAGCGGGAGGGGACTCCCGTGTCCCCCAGGGTGGCCAAAGGGGGTGGCTGCTCTTGTCCTGCCCGTGTCCCCCAGGGTGGCCAAAGGGGGTGGCCAGGGCTGCTCCTGTCCTGCCCGTGTCCCCCAGGGTGGCCAAAGGGGGTGGCTGCCCTTGTCCTGCCCGTGTCCCTCACGGTGGCAGCCCCAAGGTGCCATGGCACACACCCCAGAGCAGGGCGAGGGGCTGTGCCCCCATGGCCCAGCAGTTTTCTGGAGATGTCCCCCTTGGTGGGCAGGAGACAGCCCCTGTGGGGCTCCCCTGGATCCATCCCTGGGCTGCTCAAACCCCCCGGGACAGGGGCTGTGGGCCTGCCAGCACCACACCTGACTCTGTGTGGGAAAAGGCCTGATGAGAAATGAATTTGAAAAACCAATTGTAAAAAATAGTTTTAAAGTCTCTCAGCCTTGCCCCCGGGGAAGGAGGACATGGTGTGTTTAAAATACTGTGCTTAAAATAAAAAATATTCTCCATGCTGGCAACCTATTTTGCTGGGTTCCTGATATTGCTGTTTCCAAGACCACGAGAGCGCCAGACCCCCTCCTCCCCAGGGACACCACGGGACAGGAGAGCCACGGTTAAAAATAAACCTTCAGCATGGCTTCCCAGCCTGGCATCCTTCAGAGGCAGACTGCACCCAAACCAGCCTCTGCTAAACCTCTGCTGAGGGAGGGGTGGGACGGGACGGGATGGGATAATGGGATGGGATGGGATGGGATGGGATAAGGGGATGGGATAATGGGATGGGATGGGATGGGATAAGGGGATGGGATAATGGGATGGGATGGGATGGGATGGGATGGGATGGGATGGGATGGGATGGGATGGGATGGGATGGGATGGGATGGGATGGGATGGGATGGGATGGGATGGGATGGGATGGGATGGGATGGGATGGGGTGGGATGGATGGGATGGGATAAGGGGATGGGATGGGATGGGATGGGATGGGATGGGATGGGATGGGATGGGATGGGATGGGATGGGGTGGGAAGGTAGATTCCCACACATGGTGCCCAGAGAAGGGAGCAGGAGCACAGTGGTGAGAGCAGAGCTGCTCTGAGGCACCCAACACCTCTCGTGCAGCCAAAGTGAGAGCAGGACCCGCTGGGAAGAGGCTCGGAGGCGGCTGAGGAGCCCCAGTCAGCCCTCTCTGAACAAAGGCATCTCCTCCTGGTCCATGAGCCATCCCAGCACCCCAAGAGGGACACCTGCACCAGAAACTGTCTGCAGGAGGGGAAGGCACCCCCTGACTCCCCGTGGCTGGCAGAGGGGTCCTGTGGGGGTGGCAGGGCACGGCAGCAGAGCCCCCAGAGCTGCTCACAGCAATCACAGGCAGGCTTCATCTGTGGCAAAAAGGGGTTTCTCTCATGGCTCTGCATGTGTCAGGTATGATCCTTCAGCCAGAGCTCCTTCCCTGAAGCTGCCGTGGCTCCCAGCCCCGGGATGGCCGCGGCAGGACAGCCGACACCCTGCTGGATCCTGGCCCAGGGCACTCAGCCTGTCCAGGCTGCTAACCCGAGCCCTGCCACCTTTGGTGGGCTGTTCTCACACCACTTCCCACTGCCTCAGCACCAGCACGGGCAGGGGTGCAGGGGGAATCACCGGCCTGGTTTGGGAGCAGGGCCTGAGCAAAGCCTCAGGGCTGGCAGCTGGTCAGTGACTGTGGCTGGTGAGGAGCTGCCCCGGCTTTGGGGCTGGGCTCGGGCCCCTGGTGTGTCTGGTCAGAGCTGCCTTTCCCTGCCGTGGTGAGGAAACGCACACAGGCTTCACTCTTTTAAATCAGCGGTTTTCAAAATCGTAGCAAAGCCCTGTCCAGTGTTCCACGGAAGGATCAAATGGTGAGCAAAGGGCCCTGAGGAGGAGCATTGCCTGTCCCCATCCCCCTGGGCCTCCACTGCCCACAGCTGGGGCCATCATGCCAAAATGTCCCTTATCAGATGGGCCCCCAAGCAGGAGACAGGCTGCTCCAGCCCCGGCATCGAGGAGATCCCAAAATACCAGAAACACAATGGAAAGCGTTTTTCATGCCCAATGGAGCAGCAAAAGAGCAGCCTGGAAAATGCATTTTAATATATTTACTATCGTTTTTAGTTTTGTAGACCAGATAGGAAGAGGGAGAATTTCTTGCCACAGCCCCAGAACATTCTGCTATTCCCCTGTTGTTTTACTGTGGGATTTTTCCTACTATGCCCCAATATACTCATTTTTTTTCAGCTGCAGAGTGTTTGCTTTGATGATGCCTTAACCTAGAAATAGTCTGCAGTTGTTTACCCACTGGTAGAGCTTCAAATATTATATTCTCACATTTTTAAATCAGTGCAGACACCTGAGACAAAAAGTGTCCCAAAAGCTGCCTACAAGAGCTACATGCTGGTCACTCTTTCTTGTCAAGGTTGATTTATTGCCTCCTTGCTGTTCAATTTCACATTTTGTCCTCATCATATCCGTGGCTCATGATCATTCTAGGCTGACCCTTGTAGGGCAGGCAGGGAATATTGATAAAACAATTATCTGTTAGCCGTTCATTTGATTTTCCATTTCAATTACGGATTGCACGAGGCAAAAGGAAAAAGATTGCATCATTGATTTTTCTACCTTACAACAGTAAAGAGTTGCTTTGATGGTTATAAAATGAATGCAACTCAACCATGCTTTTAAAGGTCATATTTTTTGTTTTACTATATTTCTTAAAAGCCTTAATATATGCAACTGTGCGGGGGGGAATGCCCACATCATCAGCCTGGCTAACCAGATACAAAGCGCACGCACAGAAACACGGGCAAAGCCCTGCTCTAATGTATTTACAATAAATCTGATCTCGCCCAGCAACGCCCCGGCATCACTCGGGGGCCAGCGCCCCTCCTCGCGGCTGCGGGGACGGCCGGGGCCACCTGCCCGGGAGCCGTGCCGTGCCGTGCCGTGCCGTGCCGTGCCGTGCCGTGCCGTGCTGGGCCAGCCTGCCCGGGAGCCGTGCCGTGCCGTGCCGTGCCAGCCTGCCTGGGAACTGTGCCGTGCCGTGCGGGGCCAGCCTGCCCGGGAGCGGCTCCGTTCAGACCCCGCCGTGCCGGTCCATGCCGGTCCGGTCCGGTCCGTGCCGATCCGGTTCGTGCCGTGCCGATCCGGTCCGTGCCGGTCCGGTCCGGTCCATGCCGATCCGGTCCGGTCCGTGCCGGTCCGGTCCGTGCCGGTCCGGTCCGATCCGGTCCGGTCCGTGCCGGTCCGGTCCGTGCCGGTCCGGTCCGTGCCGGTCCGGTCCGATCCGGTCCGTGCCGCTCCGGTCCGGTCCGGTCCGCGCGGACGGCGCGCTGCCCCGGCCCCATCACGGTTCAGCGCCCGGCCCCGCTCCGGGGGATTTCACGGGCCGACCCCGGGAGAAGTTCAGCCTTTGATCAAGGCTTGGCGCGGAGCAGGAAAGGGCTCCCATTTTCTGTGTCACAGGGTGCCCGGGCTGATCTCCTCAAAGCCCCAGAGTTTCCTTCCAAGACTGGATTACGCTCAGCAATTAAGGTAATGAACTGGCTGAGGTAACAAAGCATAATGATCTCTTTTGTCCTCTGAATGCTTATGAACTCGCTCCCTCACAATAGTCTGGAATGCAGAGCTTTCTCCAACACCGGGGCTTAAAACTGTGTAAAAATGATTACTTCCATTATGCCTTCATGGCTTGACATTTTTAATTTAAACACCTGTAATATTTAAGCATACTTCTCAGAACCCAAATACCCGCTCTCAAAGAATGCTAGCTTACATTTCTGCAATATTTTGACATCTTATGAGTATTATTTTAATGCCTGAAAAGATAATGTGATGAATCCATTGCAAATATATCAAAATATGTGTGTGGAGGACTGTTGCTCGCGTTTTGTTTGAAAACAATGGATTTTTCAAAACAAGGCACAACAGCTGAGCGAGCAGTCAGCGTTTCATCAGGCACTCTGTCGTGTCAATAAGGAACCACATTGTCTGGGCATATGTGCAAATGCAACACAACTTTTGCTCCAAACCAGCCCTTTTCTGTGATATCAAACCCTGCCGTGCTCACTGCCACCCCTCCCAGCACAGGGTGTTTTGATGCAGCTATTTCACTTTTTAAAAGCATTTACTTAAGGTTTTATTTATTTATTTTGAAACATCTGGCTACTACTTTTACATTTTTTCTGAAATTTTTTGCATGATATAAACCTTCTGCACTGCAGAATCTGCTGCACTCTGATCTTTCATCTTAACACATTTCCAGCCCCAAATTTCACTTCAATCTCACCTCATCTCTCCATACTACATTAACCCCTGGCAATTGCCTTCCAAATGACCCCATTAAGCTGTAATTGCCTCAGCAGGCCTGCACTTTCGCTTGTAATTCTGTACCTCTCATCTCCCAGACGTTCTCTCAGCATCATTTCGTGTTCTGGCTCCCTTCACTGAGCTCAGCTTATGACCTCGCTGCACCATGGCCGAAATGACTACTAAAAGCATAACAGAGACGGAATTCCATTACTTATTTTTAAAAGTTCTCTGGTGCCCTAATGTAATATTCTTTGGGGATTGTTGTCAAGGATACCAAGCACCAGCCATTAAAACCTTTTGTTTCCCAAGGCATTCCGTCTTTTATTAATAAATAAAGATAAAGAGAAGCTCATCCACCCTCCACGAAGTCAGCGTGTGTTTGCAGTGCCCTGGTACAGCTCCAAGCCTCACGGTGCCCCCGGAGCAGGGAGGGCAGCCTGGCAGCTCTGCCCAGCTCGGGGAAATTAAACCGCTGCAGAAGATTCTGCAGGAGCAGCTCAGCACAGCAACGCTGCCTTTAGCATATGCTGTAGCCGGGGTGGAAATGAACGGCGAGGTCCGAGCAGCCTTTTGTGGCCACCACGCCGAGGAGGAGGAAAACTCACACTGCCATATCCCACTGTCAGGGCTAACAGTCTATCAAGGATAATGGGAATCCCCAACGGGGGCGAACAAAACAGCATGGAAAAAGCTGGCTAATCCTTTAACCGGGTTTGTGGCTCAAATGTGTTAAAGAGGAACCTCCCGCTCCCGGCTGTTGTGAGACGGCCAGGAGACATATATTTCAGATTGAAAATTAATTGGTGCTGGATCCAAGCAAGCCTTTGCAGCAAGCAGTAACCTTTTCATTTTATGGTCATGACACTGAAATATTAAGAGCCCTCTTCTCCCATAAACTATATAAACAGAGGCTCTCTGAAAAATGGAGGTAGTTTTTTCTGTGGCAGAGAAGGAGTTTTACTCTTAATTCATAATAAAACTTAGGGCTGAGGCTGCATGGGGCAGGAGGTTCAAGGGGCCCTGGTGCCCAGCGCCAGGGGATGGGGTGCCCCAGGTGCAGCAGTGGAGCTGGGGCCAGCTCAGCATCCTGCTCAGCAGGGCAGGCCTGGCACTGCCAGCAGAGCCAGAGGTGCCCACACCTGGATCACCTCCTGCTCCCTGCCTGTGGCACAGGAAGGGGCAGAGGCTGGCGGGGCCAAGGCAGGCTGGGCACACACGGGGCCGGGCAGAGCCTGGGCCCTGCTGTGA
This sequence comes from Passer domesticus, assembly GCF_036417665.1. Classification (NCBI taxonomy): domain Eukaryota; kingdom Metazoa; phylum Chordata; class Aves; order Passeriformes; family Passeridae; genus Passer; species Passer domesticus. The sequence goes on along the minus strand of NC_087491.1, from coordinate 12,578,861 downwards.
CCCGTGGGGTGACCTGTGCTCAGGACTCCTGCTCACTCACCAGCCTGGGCAGTGCCTCTCAAGGCCCTCCCTGCACCCCTGACCTGTGAGCTGCTCCTTCAGCACCTGCTGCTCCTCACAGCAGGGACAGCGCTGGAGTGTAGGCTCCAGCTGATCAGGAATGCTTTGGGCTGATGTTTTAACCCTGTTTCTGGCAATAATGAGTGCACATGGATTTTTAGCTAAGAAATATTTTTTTATCCAGGATTTGCAACTAAAAGCTAGGTCTTGAAAGCTTTTCACCTCTCATCCAGAGGGATGGAGAAGGTCAGTCTCTGTTTGCATGTCCATGGTGTCGGGAGGTGACACTGCACACGGGACCATGTGTCACACCAGGACCAAGGCCACTGTCTGTTCCTCTGCCAGCCCCAGGGACACCCCAGCACTGTCACCAAGGCAGAACAGGGTCTGTGAGTGCTGTCCTGCCACCCCAAAGCCACCTCCCTGAGCCATCCTCCGTGGAGATGAGATGATAAAATCAGTCTAATCGCTGAGCTGCTCCAAAGACCCCAAAGGAGATAAAATTAACCAGGAACTTTTCCACAACAGGATGGTTTCTGCAGGCAGATGCCTGGGCCTGGCTCGTTCCTCTGCTGCGTGTCAGCCACGTGTGAGCCACATGCTGCAGCAGCCTCACGCCTTAGGCTGTTTTTATTCTACACACCAGGCAGGAAATTTTCATTTCATGCATCACTCACGTTTTGTCCTGATTCTGCGAAGTCAGGTCTTGCACTGAAGGTAAAGCCTGGAGGAAATCAGATTGATTCGGAGTTGCTATTGTTTGGAATTCCAGTCTGGGCTCATTGGGCACTGATTTTGTTTGCTTTCAGCAAAGCTTGTGGTACCATACAGAGCTGAGACAAGCAGCTGAATGAAGTCAGTCCACGCACTTCAGTTATTTTTGTTTTCTTTAAAATGAGCTTTGATTTCATCACATTCTGCCCATCTGTAAAACCCAGGTAATGCCATTTTTGTCAGCATCCTGAGGAAAGATTATCAGCCCCAACAGAAGTCATGATCAGCAGATCTGGGTCTGTCCTGGTTCCATTTTAAGCACTGGCATCGCCTGTACCTGTGGCTCTGCACATGCTGAGACTCCTGGAGCACCAAATGTCACCTGCATGTGCACAGCACGCTGGCACCCGGGGCACTGGGTGATGACATGCACCTTCCACACAGCACTTTGGCCTTGCTCACTATCAGCCTAAACAGGACTGAGCCCTGAACAGAATCTCTTGGGCTTTTCCATGCAGACATTTCGAGTACGTTGCCAAAAACACCACTCAGAAATGTTACAAATAGACAAACAGGTGAAATTACTGAAGATAAAGCAGCTCCAGCTCCCAACCTTTGCAATATTTCATGTTTGTCTGGTTACTGGAGTAACCACGAGTTAGAGAGACGCTTCATCGCCATCTCCAGAGTTCTGGATGTGTCTAATGAAAACAGCAAGTCATGAAACATCCTGCACCATCAATGCCACAGCCCAGGCAACTCTGAAAAATGAGTTGTTCTTCTCATATTCCAGGAACCTTTTCCTGCCCAGAGAAAAGAACTAAACCAAGTAACTCCGTGCTCCACATTCTGCTCACGTACCCGGTGTGCAGGAGCCCCCTGAGCTCCTCAGGTGAGGCACAGCAAGGGGAACAGCAGCACTCACTGCCAGGCTGCCCTGGCACACACAGCCAGAGCTCTCACTGCCAGGGCACACTTGCCATTTTCCATGGAGCAAATAAACACACCACCCTGCACTGCCTCCCCTGGAACCTTGCCCCAAGTGAGAGTCCTGTTTCACCAAAGCCATTAGTTCCCATCCTAAAGGACACCAGGGAGCTCCATTCTTCATTCTGGCTCCTCAACATGTTTACTTTTAACTCCTGATTAACTCCTAATCCCTGAACTCCCAAGGAAGTTTTCAGTTCTTTTCTTTCCTGCTCTGCAGCTCCCAGCAGACATGAGGACCACAGTGGCACACAACCCTTCAGTGACACCAACACCCTGCCTGGACTTACTCAGTCCATGTTCCATCAGTCCCTGTGCAACAAAAGGAATGAACCACAGATGGGTTCTGTAACTCAGAGCAAGAACTGGGCAAGAAAGAGGGAATTCTGTGGATACTCAGACACCCAAAGCCTGTCTGAAGCATGATGCCCAGCCCGGCAAAGCACCACTGCAGGGAAGGTAGTGGTGAAAGTGAAGAGCACCTCCAGCCCCATTACCAACTGCTTTGTATGAAACAAAATACTCTTTTTGTGGGTAAAAATGATACAAAGCAGAAGCCGACGATAAATTTTTCCTTTCAGTTTTAATCAGGCTTCCTGTTGTAAAAGCTCAGCAGACAGTGACGCGAGACACTGCCTCCCAACTTCGGTTCACCTTTGTCGTTCCACCAGGGACACCGTGTCAAGATTGTTCAGCTTTTTTGATGAGTGCTGCGTGAGTAACTAATGTGTAAATGCAGATACGTATAGAAAGCAGTTTTGACAGTGATGTATTGCAACTGGTTCCAGATGTCGGCGAGGGATGCTTGGCCAGGCACCTGGGGCTCGCCTGCCACGGAGCCGCACCAGCACCAAACCAGCCTGCACATAGATCACAAGGCTTTAACTCTCCAATTATAATCTTATTAAACAACCATCACTCGAGCTTCTGCTTCTCCTCTTCCAGGATGCTGCAAAATATCTCTGTGTTGTTACTCACATTTTAATTTTAATTAAGGAGAGATAAGCTGCAATGTGGAGCTTAGCACTAAACCCTGCAGTTTGGCTGTCAATGGAAAACTTAAAAGCAAGCTGTTGAATTGGTCAAAATTAACCTTATATTAACATTTCACATTTTTTATATCACTACACCAAAACTTGCACACTGCAGATGCCAAACATTTAATTAGATATCCCCTAATTCCCGAAGTAAATGTTGGAATGGCTCTACAATACTGCATTTTCCATGGAAGGCGTGAGCTGGTGCTGGATTTGTGTCTGATACTGGAGCAAACTGCCAACGAGGTCATTCAAAAGAGGAAGCACTTGCACACGATTGTAAAATTCATTAAAGACACACTGAATCGCTGAAAACCCTCATCTCCAGCTGTGCCCCACGTCCACTGTGCCACTGCTGGGCATCCTGCAGGCAGCAGAGCACAGCGTGCCCAGGGACACAGGGCCACCACTCCACAGGAACTGCCCCTCCCTGCCAGCGCACTCACCCACCCCTCTGGGGCACTAACAAGGGCACTAACATTTCACATACAAATAAAAACAAAGATTAAAATGTGCATTGCAAAATGAAGTAATGAATTAGTGCACGGGAGCTGGACTGGCTGCGCGGTCGCCGCAGAGCGCACGGCGCTCCAGAGCAGCACTTAACCCAGAGCACTGATAAAGTTGCACTCCGTACAGCAGGAGCGTTTGTAGCTCAGCTCGGCATCCGTGTTTGGTCCGAAGGGAATTTTCTCAAACAACCTGTCTGTCTCCCTCCTGGCTGAGGGAGCACGGCGCTGCGGTGGGCGCTCTCGGGGGACGGCCCCGCGGCTCGCTGCTCCACGCCGGTGTGATTCCAGGCACCGCTCATTGATCACCACGCTGCGCCAGCAGCCGTGTGCTCATCCCAGAACAAAGGCACAGGGAGACCTGCTGCAGCTCGCCTCCGTCACACCCAGGGTTCAGGGCACCATAAATGGAAGCACTGGCAGGGATGACGCCGTAGCAGCACCACCGTGCTCCCTTTCCACCCAAACCCCTCCATCCATCGCCCCACACTGGGGTCAGAGCCCCTGTGATTAATAACCTTAGGATGAGCAAACTATTGCCTAATCGGGGGTGTTGGGCCTCCTGTCACTCAGTGTATGACCGGGGGGGAAAAGGCAGACTGACCAGCATCTGATACTTTTCCAGTTGGATCATCAAAATTAATTCTAACCTGCATCTAAATGACCAACCTGTAAAATTTCATTACTAGCATGGAACCTGCTAATGAATGGCACCAGACAGCACAAGAGCCGTAAACTATCGCCCGTGTCCTTCTGCTTACAGAGCTCCTGTTATGACAAACCTTTATTGGCCATTTGTGGTACAACATAAACTACCCGGAGCCAGGCTGGGCTTTTGTTCCAGCTCCTGCAGCCAGAGGGATGGAGATGTCCTGGCTGGGAAGGAAAGTTCCAGGGGCATTTGATTGACCTGTGAGCTTTCTTCAATGACACACTCTGCATTTCGAGACAGTGGATGGGAACCAAAGGACCTTTTGCTTCACTAAAGCAGAAACTGATAAAAAATGGCCTTTTCCTGCAGTCAGTAAGGCAGGATGGGGGCGAGATGATACAGATATCTCACGCCCGGCATGTTAATGTGCAGGAGCATCCTGGTGTGAACAGCCTGGCTGCACAGGCAGCGCTGCTGGGGGCAGGGGCTGGGGACTGTGCTGTGCTGCCTGTGCCCAGCCCTGCTCCCCCAGCTGAGGCCACGGGCAGGGGCAGGACATGGGCTGGAATTTACCCAGAGCTGTGGCTCCTGAGCACACGTGCACGGGCACAGTGTGCCAGTGATTCCAGTATGGCATCGCCTCCCCGTCCCTCCTGGTCCCTTTGGCACTGGGCACAGGGAGCTACCAGCACTTCCAGGCTCAGCTGGAATATTACCCACAGCGTGGCAGCAATTTCTGCTCTGATTTTACACTTCCTTTTTAGTCCCTTGGCTAACAAACTGGCCAGAAGTTGTGTCTGGAAAATCCCAACGTGGTTTGGGCAGCTAATATCGAGACAGAATATTGGGCAAGTAATTAAGATGGTTGGATAATTGTGAGGAATGTTAATTCTCCTTTTAGCTGGGAACAGGGATGTTTGTGACCAAGCCCTGCTGTCAGGACGTCACATGAGGAGCGGGGGAGCGTGGGGGCCTGGCAGGTGCCCACACACATGACAAACCACAGAATCCTACAGAAAATTTCCGCTATTCTGGGAGCACTGCTGCTGTTCTGTACCTTTCACTGCCTTTGAAAGACGAGGAGGAGGATTATGATGAGGCACACAATGGGGATTATATGCATGTTTTTTCCAGAGGAGATGAGTCCTGATCTAAAACCCAATGAAGTTAATTCTAAGGTAGTTTCCAGCCCCTGTAACCCTCCTCCAGCTCTGATAAGCCAGCTGACTGAAGCCTCTGTTCCAAATATGCTCTTTCCCCTCTTTTATTCTGCTGCCCTGGTGCACAGAGATGCTGAGCTATCAACTGCAGGGAATGGAATTATTATTATGTGTGTGCCACTGGGGAGCAGGAGTGCCCAGTCCCACCTGCCAGCAGCTCCCACACATCCTGGTTACAGACACATAAAACTTGATTAGAGAAAAACCAAAGTTTTTTAGGAGCACATTCCTACCATCCCTGCCCTGTACAACCTGACTGTGGAGCCGCATCTTCCAAGAGCTGTGCATGGGCCTCTTGTTCTCAGCAAAATACTGAAGGAGCAAAGGCTGGGCTTCAGTCACACAGGGCACAAATGCAAGCAGGACACGCCTTTGGAGGCTGCCCTGGGAGCCCTTTCCCTGCACACAGCCTTTGGTGTGGGATGGCCAGCGGGGCAGAGAGGCTGAGGTGACCCGAGGAGCAGCGAGCCAGGGCAGGGATGGCACTGCCTGGGGGCACAACGTGCCCGAGGGGGCTCCACTGCATTTAACAGCCCCTCACAGCCTTGCTGTGCCTGCTGTGCTCTCCTCCAGACAGCAGCAAGTCAGGAAGGACTTCCCACAAATATTTACAGAGACACTTGCTGTGGGACACGTCCCTCTGTGCCTGTGCCAGCTGCACAGGTCCCTCTCTGCTGTGGGACACTGTCCCTGGGCAGTGTGGCTGTGCTCTGCTGAGCACCACAAAACTGCCCACATCCCACTGACACGAGGCCCCACACTGTGATTTGAACTAACAAATATTTCACGATGTCTGTGTGGAAACCTACAAATGAAAAAGAAATTGCAGCAGGCACACGGTCCTCCGCCAGCAGAGTAGTAGTAAAAGGAGTTAAGAGACACTGAGGAGACATGGTCGCTTATCACAAATATTCTCCCAGAAAAATAATAATAATCATCAAAAATTGCATTTTAGGACATGGACATTAAGAATATGCTGCTTTAAAATGTGCTCTTTATCTCGGCGACAGCATGAGTGTACAGCATGTGACGGAGCAGTTGCCATGGCAATGCTCTTTAGTGAGCAGCAGCCTAAACAAGTGCATAAAGCCCATTTACAGCAGAGCATGTGCCAGGCCATGGAACTCGTGGAACACTGCCCCAGCCCGGGCCCTCCCAGAGCCACAGAAACCCCAGCAGCATTTCTACAAGCAGCCTGGTCTGCTCCCCTGGCGTGCAGCACATCCCCATCCCCAGGAGATGTGTCCTGGAGATGGGGCACACGCCTGGCAAACCCCCTGGGGCTGACCTTGCTCCTGACAGCTGTGCCCACTGTGCCAGCCCCCTGTGCCAGCCCCCTGTGCCACCTGCACGGGGTGGATCCCTGGCCAGGGGTGGTGCTGGGGGCAGGAGAGCCCAGCTGAGGTTTCCAGAGCTGTTTGAAGATGGAACGTACGGGGGCACTGCCCTGCTCACCCCGTGGCACCTGGGGTGAGCTGGAGGGTGCCAGCACTGCCCCAGCGAGCTGCAGGGTCTGCTCCCAGCCAGGAGCTCCCCCAGCAGCTGGGAATGGCACCCCAAGCCTGGCACAGGCAGGGGATGGCACCGCAGCCCAGGAGCCAGGGAAGCCCCTGCCCTGCTCCAGCACAGAGTGCTGCAGCAGCAGCCACAGTGATGTGTGAGCACTGCAGCAGCCACAGTGAGGTGTGAGCACTGCAGCAGCAGCCACAGTGATGTGTGAGCACTGCAGCAGCCACAGTGAGGTGTGAGCACTGCAGCAGCCACAGTGATGTGTGAGCACTGCAGCAGCAGCCACAGTGAGGTGTGAGCACTGCAGCAGCCACAGTGATGTGTGAGCACTGCAGCAGCAGCCACAGTGATGTGTGAGAACTGCAGCAGCCACAGTGATGTGTGAGCACTGCAGCAGCAGCCACAGTGATGTGTGAGCACTGCAGGAGCAGCCACAGTGAGGTGTGAGCACTGCAGCAGCCACAGTGAGGTGTGAGCACTGCAGGAGCCACAGTGAGGTGTGAGCACTGCAGGAGCCACAGTGATGTGTGAGCACTGCAGCAGCAGCCACAGTGAGGTGTGAGCACTGCAGGAGCCACAGTGAGGTGTGAGCACTGCAGCAGTCACAGTGATGTGTGAGCACTGCAGCAGCCACAGTGATGTGTGAGCACTGCAGCAGCCACAGTGAGGTGTGAGCACTGCAGCAGCAGCCACAGTGAGGTGTGAGCACTGCAGCAGCCACAGTGATGTGTGAGCACTGCAGCAGCAGCCACAGTGAGGTGTGAGCACTGCAGGAGCCACAGTGAGGTGTGAGCACTGCAGCAGTCACAGTGATGTGTGAGCACTGCAGCAGCCACAGTGATGTGTGAGCACTGCAGCAGCAGCCACAGTGATGTGTGAGCACTGCAGCAGCAGCCACAGTGATGTGTGAGCACTGCAGCAGCCACAGTGATGTGTGAGCACTGCAGCAGCAGCCACAGTGATGTGTGAGCACTGCAGCAGCAGCCACAGTGATGTGTGAGCACTGCAGCAGCCTCCGCAGCAGGGACGCTGGGGCTGGGGGTGCTGGGCACGGGCAGGAGCAGCTCTGGGGGTACCAAGGCAGGTCCCTCCCGCCATGCCCACCGGGGCCCTGCACCACCACAGCCCCGGGCTATGACCACACATTATTCCTCCACCAGCCCTGCAAGCCACTCTCCAAAGGATCGAAGCAAGAGGAGGGCAGAAAACTAAGTTTTCATTCTTCTGTCATTTCCAAAACTTGTTTGCAAACATTACATTTTTATTTTACTTATTTAGGGAAAATTACACAATTCTTCATAGCACAGTTTAAAAATAACTCCACTATTAATGCAGGCCCTTTATTTAATCACTGGCTAATTTACTCCTGACAGAAAGTAAATTCCACTATTTTCTGTGAGGCTTTATGAAATTGCCATCATTTTTAATTAATTCTTAATTAAAATATATTACACCACAGCTTCTACCCATCTCTCTTGATATTCTAACATAATCAATTCAAGACCATTTACATATCATTAATTAAAAGCCTTCCTCTCTCATCCTTAAAATCATAATGAGGCTCTATTTCTCATTAGCAGCCTTTAAGGGATAAAATAACAATACAGACAAGAATGAATGGTAATTTCAAAAACCTCTTTTCTGCTCTTGCAGCCCCTCGGCCTGGACGGTGACATCGCCCAAGTTTGCTGCCAGAGGAGTTCCCGAGTGTTTGGCAAAAACAAACCCTGAGACCAGGAGCTCTGCAGCCCTCCACAGTGCCTCAAGTCGTGTCTGACCCAGCCCTGGTGGCTCCCCGAGCCCTGGCACTGTCCCCTTGGGGTGGGGACAGGGGTGGGACACACGCCCTGCCCGGCTCCGTGCCAGGGCCTGCCCGGCACCGGCCCCAGCCAGACTGGGGCTCCAGGGCTGCTCCAGGGCTGCTCCAGGGCTGCTCCAGCCCCAAAGCCAAGAGTCACCAGTGAAACAGGCTCATTGGTGACTGCAAAAAGGTCTCAGATCCCAGGACTGCAAACGTGGGAACAGCGAGCAGGGGAAGCTGCAGCTGACATGGGCAGCCGTGTGCCCGTACCTGCCCGTGCCAGATGAAACCCAGCGGTGCTGGGAGGAAGGGCTGATGCAGGCACCACAGAGTTAACTCCCAGCAATTAAACTCCAGAGCCAAGCTACGTCTCACACCTTCATAAACCAGCTGTGATATATCCTGCTACTGTAAAGAATTACCATTTATTGATAATGAAAGGTAAAAATTAACCGCCTATTCAACGATCCCGCTCCTCTTCCAGGAGTTTAAAACCACAGACGTTTCAGAAAAGATTTACTGCAGCTCCTGGCATTGAACCTGCTATTTTAAATGTTTGGGCTGCGAGTGAGGGAATTAATACAACTTCCACTGTGATTGTTTTTATGATTAGTGTAAAATAAAATTTCATGGTGTATCCTTTGCCTTAAGCAGCTGGGCCAAGCGCTGCCTTTTTCTGCTCAAGAAGGGGCTGAACTAAACCTTGATTTGTTATTACCTTTTTTAACATGGTTTATTATTCCAAGCAATTCCTAGGTAGACCCTGAGCAGGGAAAAGAAGCAGAGCCAGGATCAGAGAGTGACAAAAAACAACACAAGTAATAGACAAAAAATCAGATCTATGTCTGGGGAATGTTATGCAGAGTTATTGTCACCAACATTAACGATATCTAGGTGCTGCATATCAGGCAAATCAGATTTATATCACTGTCTTCTGCCAATTGCAGGTGCTCCACCACAACTTGTCAAGACAGCCTGTCTGAGTCTTCACACGTCAGACAGAATCACAGCACTTGGTGTTTTGGTCTGTTGACAGCAATTTATTTTGATGTGTTGTCACAATACGGAATTCTTCGAGGCTCTACACCACAGTGCCAGCGAGTCCTACTGTACTTTCCTGCTGCCAGATGCTACAGGTTCGTAGAGGGAAAAAACACTGACAATTTACAAAAAAAAAGGGAAGAGAAGGGAGACTTTGTAAGTGTGCTGAAGGCATTGGAGCCAAGATGTGCCCCGGGAGCACGGTCGGGGCACAGCACCCCCTGCCCCACCGGAGTCCCGCGGCAGGGACAGGGGACAGGTGTGTCAGGACACCTGAGCCTCTCCAGAGGAACCCCTGCCCTCGCCCACCGAGGCCCAGGCCTGCCCATGCCATGGTGGCACTGCTCAGGTTATTCACATGGAGCCGTGTGTGGCACAGGAACGTGAGCTTGGGAATTTCAGGAACTGCCACAGCGTGGGCAGTGGGACAGGGCAGGTCCCAGGGTGTCCCTGTCCTCCCCTGGTCCCTGTGCAGGTTACCCAGCCACAATGGTCACTGCTCAGCTGGAATAAATACACTGACTCCAGGAAGGGAAAGTATTTAGGACTTAATTTTTCATCTGCTGTTTGGCTCAAACATGAGCACGCTTCCCACTTGGCAGCAGGGTTCCCAGGGGGATGGGGACACTGCTGGTGCCAGGGAAACCTTGGGGGGTGCCCACTTAGGGCAAGGGAGCATCCACAGACATCAGCACCAGCCTGCATGTCCCACATGTCTGCATGCATTTGTCCAAGGAAGAGACAAAGTCCAAAATATATCCATTTTCCTGCCCTAAATCAAAGGATTTGGTTTTGTCCAAGACATCTGTGTCACCCCAGCAGGTGCCTCTGATGTGGTCCCCAAAGCCCCCAGACTGGCCCAATTTTCCCAGGCTTCCCCCTTTAAAAAGACAGCAGTTTTCTGACCACATCCATCCTGAATCCCGAGCTACATTTCTGGATGTGGAGCTATTTAGATGTGGGGCTTCCCCCTGGCCCCACTCTCCCCTCCTGGCTGTGCCTCCCTCCCGCCCTGCAGGCTGGCAGAGGAGCATTTCCTGAGGAGAGAAACAGACAGATTACAAGGAAAAAGGTTAAAAAAAGAAAGAGGTAACTACTAGTGGGGAATTCTTTTCAAGGACTGCTTGATTAGAAACAACCACATTCATATTCAAACCTTTTAGAACCAAGTTGCCTTTCTCAACAAGGTGTCTCTGCGGATATTTGCCTGGCTTTGTTATGGGACTCCTGACACTTCTAATAGAGCTTCCAAATAAAAAAACCCAGTGCATTTGTACTGCCAGGCAATAACCTTCACGTTTTACTCTCCATTCATAATGAAAATTAAGGGCACATGACCTGCATGCTAGGTGGCTTCGAGGACCACAGGCAAGAAAATGTAGCAAGAGTGTGTGGTGAGCGTGTCGAGGGACACTGAATTGTGCAGGGGACGCCAGCCAAACACGCTGGGCCAGCCCAGCACCACCTCGAGAGGCTGGCTGGCAGGAAAAGCATTCCTGCTCTGCAGCAACACCGCATGAAAATCTGTTTGTGATTATTTTTCATTCAGAAATATGATACAACAAAGATATCACTATTATTCTGTGTTTCTACTGGAGGAAAAACTACCTAATGCAATTTGATCCCATACCAAAGCGCAGCGCTCACAGGAAGGAAGGCTGTAATTTGACAATCAACCCTTATGGAACAAACCTGATGTGCTGAAATGTTTATTCCAGAAGAAATACTTCCAGAGAATATTTCAGTGAAATCAGGTGAAATGTAGAACATTGATATAAAATATACCAGCACTCAGGAAGTAACTGTTAGTACCACTTTGTTTGCATCTGGGACTTGGCTCTGGACAGCAGAGCCCACTCTGGGGAGCCAGCTCAGCCCAAGGGCAGCCCCCAGCGCCCAGCGCCTCGGGGTGGGGGACAAAAGGATTTTTAAAAAAATGGTGGGCAGCAGGAGACCTGCCTGGGGGTCCTGGGCTGGAGAAAGGGACCAGCTCTCTGGGTTGTGTCCGGGGCTCCTTGTGCCATGGCCACAGGACTCTGCCAGCCAAGAGTGGGGAGCAGCAGCGCTGGAGCAGGGCAGGGATAGGAGCACCAGTGCTTCCTAACAACACCATGTGTGTGCCTGGTGTGAAAATCTGTGCAAACGTGGGAGAGCACAGGCATGTGCCAGTGCCAGGGAGGAGAGCTGGGGCTGAGGACTCGGCGTGGGCAGCCTGCCACTGGGGCCTCATGTCGCAGGCATGCCGTAACCAAAGGGAGTCAATGACGCGGACACCAATTAACACATGCCACTCCGATCTGCCTTCCCGGGCCATACTTTATTAAACACTTTCAGATGTAATTGAACAACGCTGTTCCACAATTAAGCACCACACAGTCCTGTACTTTAAAACAAAAGCTATGACAGTTCTGTACTCTATTAGCACTGGTAGATACTGTGTAATGTAGTAAGTAATTAAAAGCTAAAACTACAGTACTGGAACAATCCTAATCAGGCTCCAATTCCAGTAGCAATACAAGTGTATTAATTTTTTTAACACGGTGCAAGTACTTTAGCATTATCCTACGAAACCTACATGTTGCCTGCTCCAAGAATAACCAGACATCCTCTTTTTCTGCTGGCAAGCAGGATGAAACCTGTGACAGTGCCAGAGCAGCACCAGCGAAGACACCACCTGTCCCCACGCTGCAGGGACAGGGACACGGTGCCCGGAGCAGGGAATGCCCAGGGCTGCCGTGTGTCACCCCAGAGCACAGCGCAGGGACAGCCCCGGGGCACGGCCGCTCCTTCCCCGCAGGGACAGCCAGCAGCTGCTCCCTGGGATTCCCTGGGATTCCCTCTGGAATTCCTGGGAACAATCTATTGGCTTGCAAATTTAAAACCACAAAATTTAAAACCACTTCTAAGCACATGGTGGCATGTACATTTCTGATAGGCTCCCATTAACTTTGTTATGCAAGTTTGGAGATTTAAGCCATTAAAATTTCTGTATTGTGATATAGTTGCTATGGCATCATCGCTAAACTCCATCTTGCATACCTACGGAATGGGATGAGGACAGAGAAACTGCAATGGAAGCCAAAGAGAGGCTTAAAGGACTGCAAGGAAGTGTGAATTCATGGAGACAATTCCAAGCTACCCTTTTGTCCTCCCTGGCAGGCAAAACACAGACCTGCACCTGGCTGCCTTCAACCATGGGGATCAAATCCAGCACTGCAAACACAGCACTTACTGCCAGCACCGAGTGCAGACACTCAACCAGCCAAGTGACCTTTTCTCCATTCAGCAGTCTCTTAAAAGCAAAATTTGTTGTGAAGGCTTTGTGCTTAAAGAATGTATGAATTTATGTCAAATCCATCAGTCCAGGGACTGATAATTGCTCGGGTTGAGATGGCACTGGGGCCAGGCACAGAGAGAAGGAAAGGGAATACACCAGTTATTTATTAACTTGAGTCCCCAAAGCCTTGTTATATTCCCAAATCACAACCCTACTGGCATAAGAGACTGCTGAGATGGAAATCTCTTAACAGCTGCCTCTCCTGCTCCCGAGCCAGTGCTCCCCTCTGGCGCAGAGTGATGAGGTGGTATTAACGCCCGCTGGAGGAGCAGAATTTAATGCGCCCCATAAAAAAATCATGTACTGCCCTAAAAATCCAACAGCACTCCTCTGCCATTCAAGTGCTTCAGACCTGAGGTTTGCATCTGAAGTCTCCCCTCTCCTGGGCTGGTGCTGTGGAGCAGGATGGACGAGCCCCCCAAGCCCCAGGTCTGCTGCACCCCGTGACCCCCTGCACCCAGAGCTCTGCTGACCCTGCTCCTAAAGAAGTTTTGAGATTACGCCTCCAGGCTTAAATGAGACTTAAGTGCTCCCTTAGCCTTCTGCTGGCACAGGGCAGGTGGTGGGTACAGAAAGCACTACAGGAATCAATGAAACCAGCCAAGGTAATGAGGGGAGAAGCCACCTTCACCCGTAAAGCAAGGAAAAGCACTGATTTTAAAAACAAAACCACAAAATCTGTGTTGCCACATGTATGGTTTGATGCTGATTATTGTACAGAAATGAATTTGGGATTTATGTCATTAAGGATGAAAATCTCCAAGATCCTTGCAAGCACAGGCATCTTTCAGATACAAAAAACAATACTTAATAATTTTGACTGGTTCTGGAAACCAGCCTCCTGGCTTTCAGAGGGTTTTTTACGCTTGTTGATTCTGGCTTGTAAAGGAGAAGTTCCTCAGGAGGAGTGCTGGAACCAAGTCCCGCAGCTATGTGCAAACATCATCCCGTGAAACCCCACCCAGCAGAGCTGCCATCGGTGTAGTTCGTAATCCTAGATTTGAGCAGCTTTTCTGACTGCAAGCTGTCTGGGTAATTGCTAAGCTGTCTGCGAATTACTATTGAACTCTGTCCTTTTTTATCTCACTGACTGACTACTATTTGTTATTAGTCCAAGTAATAATAATATATTAATGCACATGCTTAATATACAGAAGTGTATGTTTGTACTGCAACTGCACTGCACTCTGCACTCTGCAGCGTGGGGAAGCACCGTGAGCAGAGCCAGCAGTCACACAGGGACCCAGCTATCATCTTCCCAAAGGCCACACACCCCACAGGCTCAGTATTCACTGATTCCTGCACATCAAATGCTTTGCTCTGACTGGCAATGCTGCAAAACTCAGGGAACTTGCTTGCCTGGCCTCTCGCTGCACCAGGCTGTGGATGCACGTCCCAGCCCCACGGCCAGCTCGCGGTCCCTGGGAAGGGGCTGTGCTGCCTGCAGGAGTGTTTCCTGGCACACAGGCAGGCTGGAGCTGCAGCCAGCTGGGCAGAAGAGAGGGGTGAGGCACTGGCAGCTCCCAGTGCTCCTGGCTGGGGACACTCAGCTCCATGGATGTCCCTTCCCAGCCCCCGGAGCACTGAGTCCCTCCCTGAGCTGCCCCCAGGAGCTGATGTGCCAGGTCTGCCCTCCCAGTGCTGTCTGTGTAAATTCTATTAACCAAAATATGGGAGAGTATCTGCACCATATTTATCACTGCAGCAGCACCTGGCAGCAGCTCCCACCTTCACACACAGCATCTGGGCACTGGAACATGCTCAGGAGCTGGTGCAATTCGTTCACTTTCAAAGGAAAGCTGGGAAAGTCGACTTCAGAAAGGAATTCTTTTTTGTTGACCTCTCCACAAAAAGAGCGAAATGACCTGACTAATAGGGTTAAACATCCTTCTCCCGAGGCAGCAGCTGCCAGCCTGGGCCAGCCACAGCTCTGCTGAGCATGCCTGCAGCTGCCAACTAACTCATGGGGAAGCAGAGCTAGAGAATGGCAGCGGTCGATAAATTTAATTCCTTATTAGCAAAACACTAATCAATAATCCACACCAAATTTTTTTTCTTTCTTCTATATTTTATGCTTATTTGAGATGGGGAAAAGAGACAAATTACCACTACACTGTCATTGGAGAGTTACTGCCATGAGGTTATGGTTCAAGAAAATTAGAAAGCCAAAGTCCAACTAGAACTTCACCTGGCTACTGCCTGAGAGGCAATCAAGTGCTTCTATAAATACATTAGGAACAAAGCAGGGCTAAGGAGGACCTCTATCACTTACTGGGTGTGGGGGCAACCACAGTGAGAAAGGATGAGGAGAAGGCTGAGGCTCAGAGGGAACCCCCTGGCTCTCCATAACTGCCTGGAGGAGGTTGGAGCCAGGTGGGGTCAGCCTCTTCTCCAAGCAACAGGTCAAGAGCTTCAAGCTGAGCCAGAGGACGTTTAGAGTGGATATTGGGAAAAATAAAAGACTTGACAGAGGGGGCTGTCAAGTCCTGGCACAGCTGCCCAGGGCAGTGGTGGGGTCCTGATCCCTGCAGGGATTTCAAAGCCATGTGTCTGTGGGTTACTGGTGGCCGTGGCAGTGATCGGTGAACGGGCGGGCTCAGGGCTTTTCCAACCTGAATGATTCTGTGATTAGCTCTTCTTTAATTACTCCCTGAACCTGGTAGTTAGTCACAGTGCAGATGAAGCTCTTGATGGAGATGACCTGACAACAGTTAATTGTAAACTTGATATAAACAACACTCATTGATGTGTTTTTCTTAAACAGGAATCATGAACTGATTTCTCATGTTGTGGGGCTTTTCCTTTTTGCCAGCTCATCATTCTGTCTCCCATAAAGGCTGAAAATTCATACTTGTGTGGTTATTGAACCATTGCACCCTTCCCCCAAAAACGTGTTTCTCAACCTTCTGTTTGGAAAGAAAAGTCTCACATTAAAAAGAGCCAAACTCATTTTTAAAATAAGCTTCATATGTGCAATTCTGGGGCATTTATGATACAAAGCTCTTACTGCTATCAATGATGTCATCACTGTCATGATGTCATTGTTAAAAGTCCTTATTCTGGGACTTTGATTATTTTTTATCCTTATTCCAATGTAGAACAACTGCCATTTTCTTCTGAAATTGGCCACTTCAGCACAAACTGCTCCCTCTAGAAGACTGAGTGGAAGAGCTCAGTGTGTTTGGAGTATCTTGGCCTAGATCCAAATTCCTGAATCACTGATCAAAATTCTGGAGGCAACCAAAATAGTAAAAAACAGAAGAGTATAAACCCTGGGCGTGAGAGCCCTGGCCTGGCCCTCGGTCCGTGCAGAGGCTGAGCAGGAGGGCTGCTGCCGTGGGAGATGGGGCTGCACGGACACGGAGCATCGCCGCAGCCGTGATGGATGGGCTGCAAAATTGTACCAAGAACAGTAAAAGACGTGAACTTTCTGATTAAAGATGAAGAAGTAGGTGATTAGCAATCTGCAGGGAACTCGAGGCTTGGCCACGCTCTGCTGGTCCAGGAGACGTGGGCAGTGCTTGGCTGCAGGGGTTGAGGACCCAGCACGGCTCAGACCTTGCTCCAATATCAAAAGTCCTGATTACTGATGAGTTATTAGATAGAGCCATCTCAAGGAGTTTTAAAAAACACACCATTTGTATTCAAATATTTCATTTCCCAAGCCCCTTTCACTGCAGCAGCAGTCACACACGCTTTCTCATGTAAATAATGCCTCAAAACAATCACATGATAATTATTCAGTCCAAACCAAACAACAACTACTAATTAAACTGAATAGAAAACAGTGCAGCAGAGAAAAGCCTGCAAAGGGCCTCATGTTGTTCGCAGCAATTCTAACCTAAAATAAATGCTGTGAGCAGGAAGGTGCCATGTAGGGAGCTCCACCTAACTTGTTGTGTTGTTATTTGCACAGTTTTAATAGGATTTTTCTATTAATCTGTGACAAACCATGAAATTTTATATTTTCACCATGACCAAGCCATGAAATTCACCAACTTTGTCCATGATTTACATTGGGTCATAGCTATAAGGTCTGTTATGCTTTTTAACTAAATAACTACTGCAGCTTCCCCTTTGGATGGAATGAAGAATTTGCCTATAATTAAAGCAGGAATTGTTAACTGCTGGCAGTAAAAGTTTACAGCATTGTTTGACAGTCACAAAGATAAGCCAGTAAAACCCTGGGATGCTGCATCTACCTGCGCTTCCCAGCCCCCCCAACAATAGGGTTCTATCTCTCAGCATCACGAAATCAATCTCAGATTAGGTAATGAAATATGCACCAGCCTTTTCCCAGAACCTTTGACAAATCACACACAATCCTAAATCTTCATAAATCACGATTAAAGACAAGTATATCATCACCAACGCATATATCTTTCCATGCCTGACCCAGAGACTAATGAGAAAAGGCCTAGACTATCTCATCTGATTAATTAATTCAAAATGTCTGCTGTTATTCAAATGTGAGGCTGGTATTATTTGAATAACACTTGACAGCAGTGCCTGAAGATATCATTTCTGATTTGTGAAGCTGCTGCTGCATAACTGATGATAGTTTATGAAAATGTTCCATCGAAGCTGCTTTTCTTGGCACAACTGTGAAAGATTTTCTGGAGAGAAGGTTTTGTGTCAGTAGTTGATGTTGCTAACATTGTCAAATATTTCCAAAATCTGTAACATCTTGGAAGCCCTTTTTTCCTGAAGCCTTGTTGAATATTAGCTTCTTCGTTCTCTAAGAAATAAATATCTCAATATATATATATATATATATGTCTGCAGCAAAGGCAAAGGCAGCTGGGTTTGACCCTTTCCATGCTGCCTGCTCCTCACCAGGTTGGGGGAACAGAACATCATCTCCCACAGCCAAGGAAAGGCTCAGGGAGCCACCTGCTCTGCCAGAGCTCTTCACACGCTGTGTCCCATGGGGCTCTTAGGGATATTTTTTATCGATGGGAAGGAGCAGTACCATAATTCCACAAGAAGGTGTGCATGAGCATTAATTTTGCAGAGCAAGAGCAAGGCCTCTGGCTGGTGGGTGGCTGTGGTGGGGCCGTGCTGGCGTTGCCATGCAGGTCCAGCTGTGCCAGGACAGTCCCATCTGCTCTGAGGACAAAGCCAATGCCCATCTTGTCTGATGGACAAAGCCCTGGGCAGGAGGAACGAACCCTGGGGTCTCTGCTGCCCTGCAGGGCAGCCTGTCCTGCACTGCCCAGCTCAGCTAACGTGGCAGCCTCAGTTACTCAGGTGGTCCCACGGGCGTGGTCACCAGGCACAGGTTTATTTGTCTGTCCCCTCCTTTTCCCAGCTGCAGTGCCACTGAGCACTGACGGCTGCACAGCGGGGTACCTGCTCTGCTGAGCACCTACAGAGGCACGAGCTAGCAGGTGCCAAAGGATCACTGAGAAATCAAGGCTGTGCCACCCAAACCCTGTCACTGCAGGTGCGGGGGTCTCTGTTGCAGACCCCGAGGGAGAGCAGACTCCTGGTGGTCTCAGAAATGCACACAAAGCAGCTTCCTCTGCCTCAAACCACGCACACGTGCTCCAGAGAGAGTTCTGCTCCCCGGGGAATGCTTCGGCTGCCTGGGGAGTTTGTTCCAAACAAAACTCACAGCAAAGGCTCCAGGGTTTCTCCTGAAGTATTTATGGACTGAAATGTGCCGGGACTCCTGTCCAGCACATGAAGGGAGGAAGCTGGGTTAATGCAAATGCAGAGCAGCTGCCCGCCCAGGCTGAGCTTCCAGTGGTGCTGGAGGGCCTGATCCATCCGGACCAGGGAGGGACAGCTCACAGCACACCCCAGGGAGGGCAAAGATGCTCAATACTTAATGTTATAGCACCCGTAATAAAGCCATGGGAGCGGCATTCTGCAGGTCACTGGGCCTTTGAAGCACTACTATTAGAAACAATTTAAATTACAACTCTGTAAAAACAGTTTTTTAACAGAAATCTTAATTTTTAAATTTTCTTTTTCCAGGAGATGATAATAATCATTTTATTCTAAATACACCATAGCATGAAATACCTACAACTCGTTATAATCAATTTTATTATGGAATGTGAATGTGGTGCCAGGCTCATACCAGTGTTAAACTGGGCTGTTCTGAAGCCATGGAGCCATAAGCACTAAAGAAGAGGATGTAAAATGTATGGACTAAACCAAATATAAATCAATCATTATGACAGAAGTAGCACTTATTTGAGAGTCAGAAGTGAACAAAATATTCTGTGTCAGCAAAATGTCTCCTGTCAAAACCTGCTCTTTAAAATTTCACTACAATGTGCTGAGACAAATGTCCTTTGCAACTCCGTGGAAGGAAGCATATTCTAAGTCTTCATAATTCAAACCTTCCCCGTTTTCAGGCAACAAAGCAGGCCTGAAAGGGTTCAGCATTCCTGCTGGTGGGGTAAATGCTGCACCTCCATCCCTGGCAAGCGCCCACCAGGACAGGCAGCACCCCTGACCCAGCCAGCCAGAGCGTGGGGAGGGGGCACCCACAGTGCCCCGTGTCCTGCCCATCCTGCAGCACAGAGCTCGTGGGGGCACCCACAGTGCCCCGTGTGCTGCCCATCCTGAGCAGCCAGCACAGAGCTCGTGGGGGCACCCACAGTGCCCCGTGTCCTGCCCATCCTGAGCAGCACAGAGCTCGTGGGGGCACCCACAGTGCCCCGTGTGCTGCCCATCCTGAGCAGCACAGAGCTCGTGGGGGCACCCACAGTGCCCCGTGTGCTGCCCATCCTGCAGCATGGAGCTCGTGGGGGCACCCACAGTGCCCCGTGTGCTGCCCATCCTGAGCAGCATGGAGCTCGTGGGGGCACCCACAGTGCCCCGTGTCCTGCCCATCCTGAGCAGCACAGAGCTCGTGGGGGCACCCACAGTGCCCCGTGTGCTGCCCGTCCTGAGCAGCACAGAGCTCGTGGGGGCACCCACAGTGCCCCGTGTGCTGCCCATCCTGAGCAGCACGGAGCTCGTGGGGGCACCCACAGTGCCCCGTGTGCTGGCCATCCTGAGCAGCACAGAGCTCATGGGGGCACCCACAGTGCCCCGTGTGCTGCCCATCCTGAGCAGCACAGAGCTCGTGGGGGCACCCACAGTGCCCCGTGTGCTGCCCATCCTGCAGCATGGAGCTCGTGGGGGCACCCACAGTGCCCCGTGTCCTGCCCATCGTGCAGCATGGAGCTCGTGGGGGCACCCACAGGATCCCAGCTCCCTTCAGCCCTCTGTCCAGAGCCTCCCACTCCCTCCCTCTGCGCCATTTAGAGCAGACCATTTATCTTTGATTAAATTATAAATGTTTGAGCCCAGTTAAGTCTTACAACTGAGCGATCTGGGAGAATGTCGTCTTTCCTTCCTCCCCTTTATCCTTCCCAAACACATCACGCGTTCCTGAGGAGTTCTGCATTATGTCACTCTTCAGTATATAAAATAAAGGGCAGGCATCTAAATCAGGTCTCTGTTCTTCCTTACTTGGGATGACAGCACAAGCTGAACACTTTTGGTGGTTACACTGTTTGCCAATCTGCCACTACCTTAAGATACATAAAAAACCAAATTTAAGACTTCAAAAGGGTGACTCCATTTATGTCATCGTGCTCAAGAAAAAGCAACATTTTCCAATTTGAAAATGCCAGGGGAACATGCAGTGGTCTGTGAGATGTCCCATACTATCGGGAAGTGCAAATGTAACAAAGGTTTCACATTTACCCATTCAAAAGAAGAAACGTATTTTTTTTTTCAGTTCTATGTTTTAAATTGGACACAATCTGCCATAGTCTTTAAACCAGCAGAATTAAAGGTCTGGAATCTACTGCAACTTCTAAAAAATCAAAAACCAGTGGAGAGGACAAAGGCAAAGCAATGGCTTTTGGCAACAACCTCTTCCAACTCGAGTCTATTTTTGCAACTGTAGACATTAAAAAACCTGTTTGAAGATTAAAAATGCATAAAACTCGCAATTGACATTTATTTCCTGGAAAACAATCTATTTTTTCAGAGATGGTTTTTCCAGAAGATGATAAACTCCTTCTCCTTATGTTGTGCCTTAAGACATCATGTGCTTTTATCCTTTAGCAAAATATGAACCAGCTCCAAGGCTGACAATGCCAAGAACCATGACAAAATGGATTATTAATGAGAAACTGATCTCCAGAACTCTATTAATTTATGTCTTCCTGTCGGATCCCAAAGATGTATCAGCCCTCTCACTCAAAGAAAAAAATGCCAACATTGTACTTTGTTTTAAAGTTCTGCTTAGATGAAGAATTCATTATCCAAAGCAGTGTTGTGTTATTTCAGGCTCCTTGTAGAATAAAGATTCTTTATCAAATAGCTTAAAAAGCCACTGACAAGTGTGAGGATCTTGCAAAATATATTTACATCAACAATTCAATGAGGAATCTTGGATTTTTAACCTTTTTTTTTCTTTCCTCGGCAACACTCCTCGCCTTGTTCTGACCTCTCAGCACTTTGGAAATGGAGACCATGAAATTCCATCTGTAAAACCTCAGAAAAACGAACACAATGGTGAGCTTTTGAAATTCTTAATTGTACTAATTATTCCACTGAATATAACGATCCCACATGTAAACAGAAGAAATCCGATTTCTTCATTGAGCAGGAACAGCAAACAGACAAAATATCCTTTTAAGCCTCCCTGAAAAAATCTATCTAATCTGTGCTTATCATAATATTTATGAAATAAAAAACAGAGAGAAAAAATTGCTGTAATGTACTCTGGATGACCTCTGCTTGTGCGAGAGAATGAAAACAGCCTTTTGCTTTTCAATCCCCATCAAAGTGGAGTTAAAGGAGGGACAGCATTCCCTTGCTCACTGCCATTAATCATTGCTTTCTTCAAGCAAGTGCGTATTAATTTCTGTCATCCCAAACATCATCGAGTATTGTTACAGCACCGTTCACTCCTCATTCACCACCAGTTGTTACCAGTTTCCCTACACTGAGCAGAGACAGGGTGAATCGTGTGGATTTCAGTGGTGGAGGCCTTTATCCCTGGGGTGCTGACACCAATTAAGCCATTTCAAGAAGAAATGAGAACAGGCGCAGCCCTCGGCGGTAACAAGAGCTCGCACCCAGCCTGGCCGGGTGCCACGGCTCCCGCTCGGGCAGCAGCAGCCCCCCAAAAACCAGCCTGGCCTCTGCCACCCCTGGGGCTGGGCGATGTGTGACCCTCACTGCTGGGCTGGCAGAGCTGAAACCAGCCTGGCCTCTGCCACCCCTGGGGCTGGGCAATGTGTGACCCTCACTGATGGGCTGGCAGAGCTGAAACCAGCCTGGCCTCTGCCACCCCTGGGGCTGGGCAGTGCACGACCCTCACTGCTGGGCTGGCACAGCTGAAACCAGCCTGGCCTCTGCCACCCCTGGGGCTGGGCAATGTGTGACCCTCACTGCTGGGCCAGCAGAGATGAAACCAGCCTGGCCTCTGCCACACCTGGGGCTGGGCAGTGCACGACCCTCACCGGCAGAGCTGAAACCAGCCTGGCCTCTGCCACCCCTGGGGCTGGGCAGTGTGTGACCCTCACTGCTGGGCTGGCAGAGCTGAAACCAGCCTGGCCTCTGCCACACCTGGGGCTTGGCAGTGCACCACCCTCACTGCTGGGCTGGCACAGCTGAAACCAGCCTGGCCTCTGCCACCCCTGGGGCTGGGCAGTGCACGACCCTCACTGGCAGAGCTGAAACGGGAGCGGGGCACGAGCTCCTGTTCCTTTGCTCAATTCCAGCACGACACGTACACATAACACAAATTACAGTGATTTTAGCATTGATCTGTAACAAATACCCGAAATATGAAAATTGACTGAGTCTGCCTGATTTATAACATTGTTCCAGCTGTCCAGCACCCTGCACTGCCAGCCTGGCATCCCCTTTCGTTTGGGAACCAAAGAAATCTCACATTTCAATAAAGGTACCTCAAAGCCTTAAAATCAACACACTTAATGAGTTTAATTAATACCATTTGTACCTTGCTAAAGTGTATGTAAGGATTTATCAAACTCTCTGGCAATAGTGTTGATTTTTTCTGACCGCTTTAGACCCAATCATTCTCCTTCTTTCAGACATTTACATCTGCTTTTAAGTTTTTATGGTTGCCTGTTGGCAGGCAGCAAAGTGGAGCTGTCGATGCTGCTGCAGAATAATGCAAGGTTTGTTATGAATTAAATATTAGAAACCTTAACGCAGCGGCCAATAAGAATTATTTGCCTTATTAAAGCAGCAGAAGACGCTGATTAAATTTTCATTGCATTGCAGTCTTTTTCCCATTTCTGCTTTCAATTCATCATTCTAATGTATGAAAGGCTTGCCGAATAATGGCATGGGGACTTAATTTCTGGAATGCAAATATGGCAAAGAAAATACCATAAATACCCTCCCAGAAAACATTAAACAGTCAGTTCTAATTAAGTGAATACTAACTAAGTAAATATTCTCTTAAAGGGAAAAAAAAAAATCAAGATATCAAGAATTCCAAGAAGGAAAACTCTAGAAATAAAGGCACACAAAAATTAAAGGGAGCTTTGATTATCTGGATTTCACAGGAGGAAACTAAGTATGGTTAAACAACTGAGTTTTCAGGTACTCCGAGAAATGTCTGTGCTCATGAGTGAGACTCAGAAGAGGCAGCCGTGTTTTGATTAACTGCGGCTGCAGTTGGTAGGTGCTGTGAGTAAATCCACGCCGGTGCGTGCCAGCTGTAGCCAGGCTGTGCAAGTCAGGTGATCCAGATGTGTTGGTTCTCTAAAGCAACACAGTGCAAGAGGGCTCAGTTTCCTGGCCTGGCACCCTGCAGCAGCAGCGTTCCTGCAGGGGGAAGAGGGCTCTCATGGCACACTGGCATTGGCACAGCGGCCACACGAAACCGGCATCCCCGTGTCCTATCCTGAAGGTTGTTCACGTTTCTGCCTTAATGTGCATCAGGAAGAAAATGAACTTCAAGTATCCATTTCCCCCAGAGAAAATCTCTTCCCTGAAACTCTGCAACTAATGAAATGGGGATCTATAAATAGCAGCATCATTACCATGAGAGCACTTGCTTTGTGCCCGGCTCTGCCTCTGACCCTCTTTACACTAATAACCAGTGGGCTTCCATTGCATTCCTCCGTAGGATGATCAATATTAGGACAGTTAAAATGTGATGTACATTTAAGCCACGGGGTGTATTTACTCACCGGCTTGCTCACACGCGGAGCACAATGCAGCGGGTCCTGCCTCTCCCTGCTCACACGTTCTACAGAATTCCTCATTGTCTCAAACGAGGGGAGAGCTGCTCTGGAACTCCTCTGACGGTGCCAAGGCGCACGTCGTGACAAGACAAAAGCCATAACACACCTGAAACGTTCCCTGATGAAATCTCTCGATGAACCTCATTAAAATGGTTACTCCACTCCAAATATTATCTACTGAGGCACCACTGTAGTAAACTCTTCCTAAATTGTGCAAGTGAGCATTTAATCAGGGAACGCAATGGTTTGGAAGCGTGGTTTAGGTCTAGTCAAACCCCCAGTATTTTCCAATTATGATGGATCCTTTCCAATAGTTAACCATCATTTAATTTCACTGTGTACTGTAAATTCAGCTGTCCTAAAGGACAATGCAGTTTGTGAATCCAGGGTAAAAAGGAACTATTTATTAGTTGCCTATGGAATATTCTGCTACTGCCTATAATTTATTGATACTGAGATATTTATGCTGCCCTTCATTAAAGGTAAATATTCAGTTACATTTGCATCTCCCATATACAAAGAGTTCAATTGTTCTGCTAATTTCATATCTCTTAAAATAAATATGATAAAACGTTCCAGTGGGTGGATGAGTTTAAAGGCTTTTATTCTCTGTGACAAAATTATTGATGACAACATATCATAAATGGCACTTACTCCATATACACATGTCACAAGAAAATGTAAAATATTAGAACAGTTATGCATGCAGGAACATTTACTTTTTAAATGAAAATATAACATCCCAATTTTAAAAACCATGTGGTTGAATCAAGAGAATGCATATAGAGAAAACAGAGGACACGAAATTCCACACGTGCTTGTGCTGATTTTCTTTTTGCTTACAGGTACTACACAGGTACTCAAATGTGATTGACTTTATTTAAGCCACAAAACACTGAGTCCCCCAGCAAAGCCCAGACAAATGGCACAGCCACACACAGCTCACAGCGCGCCGCCGACTGCTCTGGCTCCCAGAGGTACTTGTTCAGTGGCATTTTTTTCTGTTTGTTATCACCCTTTAACTTATTAAATATTAAACTAGCTGAGAAATCTGCATTTTATATCAAAATCAGCAGTCCAAGCCAGTAAAATGTATTTAGAAGCTCCTGGCCAATTGTGCTGGTGTGACTCCAGAGGCTGCACCTCTGCTGAGCACACTGTTATCTGCTCCAGACAGCGCTGGGGGATGTTTGGAACACGCTCCCAGGATGAAGACTTGCGTGTTCCAATCTTGTTTAAATCATCCAGACATACCTCCGAGAGCCTAAAAACGGGTTATTGCAAATGGCATGGGTTTTTGTATTTTAATATGATTAATATTGTGAGACACACAAAGATATATGAAAGCAAGGATTTAAGAGAAATCAGCTGGGGAAGTAAAGCTTGTAAAATGCAACCAACACCATCTGAAAATACCAGGCAGCAAAGGTTGCAATTTAAAGGAAGTAACAGCAGAATTCTCAGCACATGGTGGGGAGAGCAATGGCATTTTTACTGGGGCTGAAAAACAGAAGTGTTTGCTGATCTGTGCCAGCAGCTGAACTTTCAGGCCTATTTGTAAATAAAATCAAAATTGCAACTTCAGGTCCATGGATTCCCCTTGCCGGGGGCCTAAGGCGGAGGAATAGGCAGGAGCTGGGCGCTTCCCACAGCCGGGATTTGGAGAATTTCAGAGTTAAATAAAGCAGATTTGTAACTGGCAGGATCCTCTCAGCACCGACGTGGTTCTTGCTCTGAGGCAGCCGATGGAGCAGAGCTGCTCAGCGGCACTTGACAACAGCAGTGCTCCCACAATTGTAACCCTCAAATCCAATCAATCCTTGCTCTTTGCATTTCAAGCAGCTCCTGGCTGCCACTGCCTGAAGATAACTATTTTACCACCTCTGTCATGCCTAATTAACAAGTCAGATGTACAATTTAGAAATTTTGCAATTAACCTGCTAAAATATTGCTGGAGGATGCTAATTGTTATGCCAGTTGCCATAAAAGCTCATTTGCATAACTTATGTGTGAAAAACAATTATGAGCGGCGTTCACAGACGCGGTCCACAAACTGCTCCTAGCTACGGATGAGAGGGCCACAAAAACACTTAATTCATTGCCCACAAAATTATGTTCCCCCTTTTCTTAAACAGCATCTGTTTTGTGAAGCCATATTCATAGAAAATCCCCAAATCAACAATTAGGAGCATATGTAAATGTGCGATTACAGTTCTTTTTCTTCCATTGACAAGTCGGCGGAGCGGCGGCGCGGCGCGGGCGCTGCGGGCTCCCCGCGCCGGGCACTGCCCGGAGCCGCCGGCGCCCGCGCCGCCCCGCAGCCCGGCACCGGGGCCACTCCAGCAACAAAGAGCCTGAAGCCAATTGTTTCTCCAGTGAATGGGCGTCTGTTCTCAGCCTATATTTACCCAGGCGTTCAGGGCAGATTTTTACCATTAAATTGGAGGCTGTAGAACATGGTTGTTGTACAAATATTTACATTAGTGCTGACCACAGCCTTATTGCGGCACTCGGAGAGAACAATATCGCCGGCTCCGTCAGGCCGGTTTGGAGGCCCGAGCCTCGCTGCCGGCCACAAAGCCGCTCGCCCTGGCCGGGAGCAGTCACTCATTCCATGGGACAGCAGCACGGCATTTCCAGCGGGGCCCTCCGCGCCCGTTACAGCGCGGGAAAACAAACGCCCGCTTTTTGTTCCATGGAAAGCAGGACACGCACTCGGAGCTAGCTGGGGTCTCCTTTCAAGCAGGCAGTTCGCTCAGCAAGCCTTCCCAGCCCAGTAAATACAAGTGAACCGAATGAGAACTTGGGTCCGGAGCCCCACAAAACACAGCCGCGTGCTCAGCACCGATGACATCACGGCACTGCACGGCAAGATGATGTCACCTGCACCTCTTCAAAATATCAGAGATTTAAAAGTTACATAACAGTCTCGGTGATTAAACAGCAGCTGTTATGATAATCAGTCAGTAAAAGGAAATGGATTTGTTTAGTGTTAGCAACTACAATATTATTAGATGCTGGGTATATTGAAAGGAAGAAATATTTCCTTTATTGAACACAAAACACCATAAATTTAGGTAAACCGAAATTAGTTCATGTAATACACTGACATCCAAGAATTTATGTATAAAGAGTCTATCATTTAATTTTCAGACATTCAATTTCTATACTTGGTCACAGTCAAAAGGTCAAGAACCAACAAGTCAATAAGTTCCCAAGCTCCATATTGATATCACGTCACTGCCCTAACAAGTGGAGGGGAAGCAAGAAATAATTCACAAAAAAAAAATCCTCAGCTGCCTTTGGAGGGCAAACCTCCCCCCGTGTCCCACACCAGCGCTGGGTACCCAGAGAGCCCCACTGGTGCTCCAAAAGCTCCCCAGCCTGTGGCACTGGAGGCACCGGGCAGGGCTGTGGTGCCCACACCCAGCGCCCACTCTGCTGTCCTCGGGCTTCCTTTCCCCTCTTCACCCAGTGCAACACAAGAAAGAAATACGAGGTAGAGAAACTGATAGTTCCCACTCTATTTGAATAACAAGTGAAATCCTAAAAATCCCTCCACTGCATGTTATTACCAAGTGTATCTCCAGGTTTTATAGTGACAGGACTGTGCTATAATTTCTGAGAAAACCTCGGCATAAAGCTCCATAAACCAAACCACTCCTGTAATGTATCACCTTATCTAGTGCACAATCATTTCCACAACTTTTCATGTTAGTATAATTTGTACAAAAATGGTAATAAATACATCCTTGAAGTCAAATAAGAATCATTGCGCAATCTACTGTAACTTGTTCTTACTAGTGACAGTCAATCACGCTACCAGGATCTCACATGAGAGAAAACAAGCAAACATTTGGGTGTTCTGTAATTACAAACCTCGCTAAAAGCACGCTTCCTTCTTTAATCAACAAATATAAGAAGTGTGCCTGGCACAGCCTTTTGAGTGTGCCAGCCTGCCTGGAACAGCTACTGCGCGAGGAGAGCACCGATCCCCCGCGACAGGAGCAAACCTCCTTCTGTACTGAGCAAACCAACCACCAAGGCACGAAACCCTGATATCCTTTAAGCAGAGGTCTAACCATGGAGTAAAAAAACATTCCTGATTAAAGCCAAAAAAAGAAGGAGTCTAAGGAAAGCTTAATTTCTTCATCTCCAGGAGGTACGACTCATCTGCGGTCAAAGTGGAATGAAGCAGATACTGTAAATTTACCTCTGACATAACAATTTTAATTAAACCCAACACTTGATAAAAATATTCCTTTTTCAACACACAGCACCAAGTCAACACAACCTTGAAAAAAATCAGATGGATAACATTCCCATTTTAAAGACAAGAGAAGCAAGCTCTAGCATTCAGTTCCGTGAGGCAGCGGCCGAGCTCGGGTCTGCCCCACCGAGGTCACCACGTCCCTCCTCACCCAGCGGGGAGGAAAGCTCCTTCCCCAGCCCACAGCAGCACCAGGACTCAACCAGCAGTGCCAGGATTTCCTCTCCAGCACCGTCTTCTCCTGAAACAACGCCATCAGGGCTCTACTGCTAAAGTTAAGGTCAGCTTCAGAACATTTTCCTTACTTAGTTCTTTTGTTCAACAATCTGAAACCCAAAGTGAGCAGCTGGAGCCCAGCAACGCTTCCTTTTGCCGCCTGTGAGAACTGACTTTGCAGCGTCGGGTGATGTTTTGTCCCTTCCAGTATCAAAAAGGCTCACTATGACAACTGGAGTTCTGGGTTATACATTCCTGATGGGATTCTTCGGGCCGAGCTCTGGGGAGCTGTGGGTGCCCGTCGTGTTTCCCATGAGAACGGGGCCCTTTGTGGGGGCGCCGAGGGCCGGGCGCGGCGGGCAGGGACCCGCAGCACACGTGCCACTTGTCCTGCGCTGACGTGAGCCCCCCTGGCTCCGGGGAGACCGCCATGCTCTGTGTCTCATGTGGTTCATGTTAAAAATTTCCCAACAGCGATAGACTTCAGCTGCCAGGATCAGGGAGAGCATGTGCATCCAGCATGAACAGCCCCCGCACGCAGCTCTGGGCCATTTTTTTATCCTTTTTCCTTTCTTTTAAATAACTATTGGGGCTCATAACAAGCACTGTCACTCCAGCACTGCTCCCCTGATTGACTTTGCGACAATGATCTGTGGAGGAGATGGGCACTCAAACAGCACTCTGCTGCACTCAGGCAAAGAGGACTGGAGAGGCTGGGGTTCCGTTTGCTTTGGGTTTATCTTCTGCTAAATTTTTGTTCAATCTCCGGAATTACTTCTCTGATTTTTTTAAAAAGCAGCGTTGCAAAACCAAAACTAATCACAAAACTGTAGTAAAGCAACTCAGAGGCTGAATGAAAACCACACATACACACACGCACCAAAACTCCAACCCTCAAAAAACAAAGGAAAAATTGAACTAGATCAGAACATCTCATCTTTGAGCCATCCTGGAGCATCCTGCTACAGCAGAGGTCTCAGCACAGTGATCTTATGTATCATATATGCTCTAATAAATAGGTTCAATGAGTTGAGTTAAGGGCAGAGTTTAACTATTAACTCTAAATTCCCTCACTCTTATGGCTGTAAGTCAATCCCTTAATGTTACTTTAACACAATTTCTGACAGTTAAATAAAATCTATGGTCAATATTACAACCCCTTCTTTCCTAAAGGAAGGAAAATACATGTGTGATTTGCATCAGAAATGGTGGGAAAGCTGTGGGTGAGTGGGGGTGACAAATGTGCACAGCCCCATTGGCCAGGAATCCCAGCCTTCCTTGTGCCTTCAGCGAGCTGGGCCCTCACAGCCATCCCCAAAACTGCAGAACTGGCAAATCCACCTCCACACAGGTACAGCTCTCTGCACAGCAGCTGGGAGCAGGCAGAGACATCAGAATACAAAGCTGTAAGATATATCTAAAATAATCCCACAAAAATCAGATGACACAAAGAATTCTAATACTTTCCTTTTGTTAAGATACAGTAACTGAGAATACAATGAAATTCTTCATGTTCAGTATCTCCCATTAGATCAATTAATATTCAGAGAAAGGCTTTAACATGAAGTTTAAATAATCATAGAAGGAGAAAAAGAACCACCAATGTTCTAGAAGCTTCTCTAGACCTTTCAATCAATTTTATTTATATGCAAAACCAAGAGAAACTCAGAAAAAACAAAGCTCCTCCTGATGCTAAAGCTCTCAATTTACTGACAGGCAAATGGCTTCATGCTGCCACTTAATCTCATTTCTTGCATAATGCCCTCTAATTAGCATATCAAAGTGAATTAATACTTCTAGGGCATTAGCAATGGGAAAATCTGCTCCAGGCTTCACAATAGCAGTTAAGCAAGAGCCAAGAAATCCTCAAAAACACCACAAACCACTTTGCATTGCAAAACTGTTCAATTTATTTATCCTCTCTCTCTAAACACTTTTACCGCACACTGTTTTACTACTGTTCACCAAACAAAATGATAATTGCCAAAGTTACCAGCATCTGTAATGCCTGTTTAGAATCTTAATTTAGATTGTGTACTTGAAGCTCTCTAGATGCTTCCATTGACCCCGTCATACACCACAGGACACACTGGAAAACTGTTGTTCTTTTAAAAAATGCTGTCAGGATAATATTATTAAATAACCTTTTCCACTTACTATAAATGATTAAAAATTAAATAATCTATGACAAAGCCACCTGCTGGACAATGAGGAATGAGAGATTGGCTTTAAATGTTGATGCATGACTGAAGTATAGCAAAAGGGTTTGACCTGTAAACACATGATACAAACCCACCTCCCTTGCAGGTGATGGATTTGTATTGCATGGCATATTCAGTGATTCACATTGTTACAGTCCCTGTGACTGTGCAACACGCATTGAACTGATCATTAACAAAAGAACCGGAACACCTAAAAGAGCATAAAATTAAAGTAAGTGCATAATGATTTTTACTATATGCTTTTATGTAAAACATGCTATTTTTATTCAATTCCTGATGCAATAAACACATCCGAGCTGTTACAATCAGAGATCAGAGCTTTTCTCCTTTAAAAAAATGTTTTCAGAATCTACATTCAATCACAGGTCACTTTGCAAAATATAAATTGTAATTTACAAACGAGGTCTAAAACCCCCTGAAACTTCATCACCTTAGGGCTCCGAGGCAGTCTTTAAAAATAGAAATAGACCACTGAGGGGAAAAAAAAATAAACAGCCAAACCCTACCTCCCAGCACCAGTACTCCCACCCTAAGCCCAGAAAGGGCCTGGAGCACCAAAGGAAGGCCAATAACAAAGAGCAGAAGAAAATGCCGGGGGGCAGTGGGGTTTTCTGCGTTTCTGTTTGCAACATGAAGGGGGGGAAAAAGTACAGTAATACCAAAATAAATTATGCCGGATATTTATCTGGTGCGCCGAGCCTTCCTAAAGAACGTGCATTAGTGAAAAGCAGTGTTGAAGGAGCAGGCTGCATTACCTTTCCTATTTAATTCCCTGCTTCCTCCCTCGGTCCCGGCAGCACGATGGAGGAGCTCTAATGTCCAGCTGAGCTGCACAATTCATCTGTTTGGCTGATGGACTACTCCAACTCTATAAAAGCATGAACTGTAAGAGCTGACAGAAACTTTAATAATTTATATTAAATATTGATGTGAATTATTTACTCCATTCACACTTAAAGCCAGGAATTGCCTACCAGAGAAAAGCAAACGTGACAAAAGGTCAACACGCTGGTGAGAAAAGGCAGGCGGTGTCAGGCATGTGTTATCTGAACCATGCTGATCACCTTGATAAGCGAAGAGCATTAAACATGACTGCTGAGCAAACAAACAAAGCATTCTTCTCGGGGTGTCAGGCGCGGCTCCGACAGCTCGGGCTGCGCTCGGGGCTCCGCTGCTTCGGGCTCGGCCGCGGAGCCGCAGCCACGGCTGCCGGCGAGAACATCCCCCGAGCCACCGAGGGCACCGGGAACTGAAAACATCCCCCGAGCCACCGAGGGCACCGGGAACTGAAAATCAAACATCCCCCGAGCCACCGAGGGCACCGGGAGCTGGAAACATCCCCCGAGCCACCCAGGGCACCGGGAACTGAAAATCAAACATCCCCCGAGCCACCGAGGGCACCGGCAGCTGGAAACATCCACCGAGCCACCGAGGGCACCGGGAGCTGAAAACATCCACCGAGCCACCGAGGGCACCGGGAACTGGAAAACAAACATCTACCGAGGGCACCGGGAACTGAAAACATCCACCGAGGACACCGGGAACTGAAAACATCCACCGAGCCACCCAGGGCACCGGCAGCTGAAAACCAGCCCAAAACCTCAGGCACGTCCAAACCGGACCGCCGCGCTCCGCAATTATTAATACAGCCTTCACCCCGATTTAAATATCGCGCTGCATTTGTAACAATTTAGAGTGTCTAATTCTGCTTATATTTGTCTACGGTAGACTGCAAATATCATTATATTAATGTTTCACACAAATCAATGTTTAAATTGAAAAAAGACAGCGTAATATCCATATCATACAACTTTACCATTGAAAGCTGCAGGAAAAGAGCTTGATAAATGCGTTAAATCCTGAAAAAAAAAAAAAAAGACTGCTTTGCATTCCCTACATGCCATGATAATAATTTATCTCTGAATGCAAAAATTCCTTAACTTACAACAAGCATCCTAAAATACACCACACGGTAACAGCTATAATTTGGTATTTTCAGATAAGCAAGAAAATGTGTCGAATTCAAAAATAAATGGAAGGACATGAAAGACAGCTATAAAATAAAATAAATAAAATAAATCCCGGCTCCTGCCTAAATTAATATTGACAAGTAGGGCCAAATTTATCCTCTACAGAGGGGGAAAAAAAAAATCTCTGGAACCACTAATCCCAGTACTCAAGGTGAAGATGGATATTTAAATACAACAAGGAGCAGCAGCAATGGGAAGTGCTGAAGGAAAGGTGCAGTCTCAGGTTCTGTGAGACATAATACCACAAATGTCTCTAATGCCCATAATCACCAAATCGCCATTTTCTCAACTAGAGGAGTGCCCTGGTAGAAATCCACCAAAGAACCAGGCTGGATAATGAATGTGTTGGAAACAGATGACCAAATGACAACCAAGACACTTTATTCAATTTATTTTTTCCTAGTAGGACATTTATGAAGAAAAGCAATGTCATTGCCATAAGGACAGTGCAAACGACCAAACATTCTGCTGCACGGCATCATTTGTAATACATCTGCTGGCAATTAAAAAAATACACTCAAAAGTACAACCACTGGGTCAGTGACAAACCTTGTACTGAAGCATGAGATAGAAGCAAAAGCTAAACAGCTCAAGCTGAGCTGGATGAACATGAACATCCAGCACTGACTTCTTCAGGTAGTCAGGGAGCAACAAAATATGTATTTAGCAGCTTGAAAAAAAAATAAATAAATAAACAGGACTGCACATAAATATTTTAAGGAGCTAAAGTAAGTAACAATAACATCCCAGGTGATATTTAGAAAACAGCCAAAGTACACCAGACATGCACATATATGTGTGCTATCAGTGCCATTTCATTGTTCCGTGCGAATGCCGTGCTCCGGCAGGACCGAGGGTCACAGTGCGTGACTGAGAGTTGCTCTCACTGAACGCTGGCCCAGAAGTTGCAGTCTGTGCACGGGCAGAGCGCTGCTGGCTCTCCGGCACACCGTGCCCGCGGGGGTGGCACTCCGGGGCCAGGCAGGGCGGGCACAGGCAGGCAGGCCGAGGCTGCCCCGCGGGCTCCCGCGCAGTGCCAGGGGCGCTCCTGAGCCCGCACGCTCCTCAGCACCGAGCTCTGGACGAGCTCTGCAGCCAGGCAGGCAGCACAGCACACGGCTCTGCAGCTCCAGCCATCAAAACCAAGGGAACCTGCACAGAACAGCGAGGGATTAACCCCGTGGCCAGCACGCGGTTCGTCTGGTTTTCGCAGCTTTTTTGTTCATTCTTTAACGCCAAAACCCATGCAAGGGGAGAACGTTCTTAATGAATATTTTCATCCTCTCTCTTTAGACATAAAAAATAGTTGCAGCAGCCCGAGCAGCCGAGCAGGCCTTTCGCTTCCCCTGCGGACACCTCCTGCAGTCGAGAAGTTCATTAAGTTTTATGATCTTCCCAAGTCAGTCCTGCTTATAAGCCTCACAAAGGCCACAAATCTGGCAAACCATCATGTATGCCATTAGGCTTTACTAGGAAATGAATGCTATTTAGGGGTGGTGGTGACAGTAAATTCGGGCTTGGTTGGCAGCTATCATTGTTGCTGCTGGACTTGGGGAAATAAATAAATAAATAAATAAATACCTGTAGATGTGTGCACTGTTATGCACACGAATGCAGGCATTTTTATAAACGGGTGATCCTGTCTCTACAAATGACTTTCAAAGACGAAAAACCAAATTTTGTATCAGCGCAGACCAGGACCTAATAATATGTTGCTCCA
Source organism: Passer domesticus (assembly GCF_036417665.1). NCBI lineage: Eukaryota > Metazoa > Chordata > Aves > Passeriformes > Passeridae > Passer > Passer domesticus. The sequence continues at coordinate 12,544,293 of NC_087491.1, read as the reverse complement.
TTGGGAAATAATTGCAATTCCCTAAGACATTTAATACTGCAAGAATTAATATATTTTCACTTCTTTCTCCATAAGAATAACCAGGACCCCAGGTTGGGCAACATCCTGGAGGAAGCTTAATAAAATCACCAATCTGAAGGTGTTTTAGTCAGTAAAAAAGAGCTATTAAAAAAAAAACCAAACAATGGTGCAAATCAGTTTTTGATTCCTTCTGGCAGGACGTGAGGAAACGGAGTGTGACACAGGTATGCAACAGATGTGAGCGTGCGTCCAGTGACACCTCAGAGAGCAGCAAAGCACCGCCAAAGGGAGCCACCAGCTCCTCACTCGCTCATCTTCCTATTTATTGGAGGGGCTTCAGTAGAACTCTGCTATAATTTTTCTTTGAACTAATTAAAGCCAGAGGTGGCAGTTTCTTTATGAACACCGTGCTACCTTGTGGTTGCCTCTCAGAATACACACAGCTATTAATAGCTGTAAAGCACTTAAATGTATTATGCAGCACTTTTGAAAATGTTAAAATGTTAAAAAAGAAATGTCAGGCTAAATTCAGTACCTCGGTGATTTGCTTTGTACATGGTAAATACCTCACAGGGAGAAAAAATAAAAAATCTTCAGCTCCTGACCCTGTGTGAGGCTTTCAGAAATGAGATGCATCCATTAACCCTTGCTGGGAAGCGACAGAGTGGCTCCATGCAAACTGAGGATTCCTCCTCGTGCTCTCTCCCATCCAGCCTCACAAAGTCCTCGCTGACTGTACTGAAAACTACTAAAATGTAAATAAATACATCATTCAAAATAAACATTACTTAAATATCGCATGACTTGTTTCTGAACAGACATGACCTCCTCACCTCCGGAGGAAGACAGTGATGAAGCCATCACGGCAATTCCCACACCCAGGTAAACTTTGGTTTGACCAGGAAGAATGAAACGGCAGCACATGACCCCATCGGAGGCAGGTTTGAGCACCTGGCAACTGTGGGACCACAAGACAATGCAGAGCCCGAGGCGGAGAGGGGGACACCTCTGCTCTAACTGCATCTCAGACCCTTCCTCGAGCTCCCAGTTTAGAATTGTTTGAGCCGTTCCCTCCGAGAACAGCTTCCAGAAAACAGGCTACAATTTATTTTCACGTTTTCTTTGCTTTGGCACACTAAGTAAAGCCTGCACAGACATTTCACCTCAACTGGGAGACCCTGAGTGAAGGTCCCCTTCCGGGAAGAGTTTTTGGTGGAGGTGTGGATCCATCTCCATCAATCACTCGGAGCATTAATCGTGTCCCTCCCGTGCTGCGGGGCTGGCAGGAGCTCGCCTTTGGGCAGGCAGACGCCTTCACTCTTTGTTGGTTCCCAGCCATCTCACAAAAGAGAGATAACTTGAAAACTTGCTCGACTTCCTGCAGCACAAATGCAGGATCCCAACTCACGAGTTATCACTGAAACACCCCGAAAGGTTTCAGAGCAGAGGCTCTTGCCAGGTTCCCCCTCGCCTGCGAGGCGGCGGCTTCACAAACACCCTGTGCCAGTAATCCCACTGCTGAAAGGACTCGGGTTTTCCTCGCAGCTCACCTCTGACATGTGCCTGACTACACTTGCCTTTCAAAACACTGAGGCTAAGCCCTGTGCAAATAAAGTGACCGCGGGACCCACGCCTGCCTGTTAATTGAAACGTGCCTCCTGCAAATGTCTGAACACCGAGGGCAGGTTGCGCTCTGCCTGCGGAGCAGGACGGGCAGAGAAGTTTAGGGAAAGGCAGGAAACAAACACAAGCCGAAGGAAAGGGGTTACGAGCCGGCCGAGGCGGAACGTAGGTAGGTGGGAAGGGAGAGGGATCATTCCCCTTATCCCGGGTAATATAATGCAACATAAAGCAGAATCAATCTTAATATTCACAACACAGTCAATACCCTAGTGCTTAGCTGTCAGCAGGAACTGAAGTGGATCCCCGGTAGCAAAGAAACCCTTGGACATAAAGCACCATAATTCACAGAGAACCGCTCACTCCGGGCTCCACAGCTCAGATTTGCAATGATTTCACGTTGGGTTGTTTTCGTCCAGGTTTATTTTTTCAGCGTGGAATTAAGCAGAACGTTATTGAGAATCACATAGAGCTAAAAAGCCAGGCAATGGCTTAAGCTATATGTGAATAATTGGCTATTCATTTTTAAATTCAGTCATAATAAATGTTTTTGCTATTGTTAAATGTTCTTACTATTGTCAAACGTTCTTATTCTCATTAAATATTGTTTTCACTAAATGTCCTTGTTCTCGTGATACAAAGCAGAATACTTTGTAAATTTCTTCTTTAAATAAACAAACAAAAAAATCTATAAATTCAGCGGTGTGAAAAAATTGCAAAAAAAAAAAAAATCTCCTCAAATGCCCACAAGAAAAGCACGGAGTTTATTCCTGCCGCGTTAATGTAGACCAGAAAAACCCGCACTTCTGAGATGATTTTTGAGAATTCTGGCGTTTAGAAAGCCGGCGCCCGGGAGGCGCGGGAGCAGCGCCGGGCACAGGAGCGGGCTCGGGGCGCCCACGGCGGGGCCGGCTCGGGCTCGGCGCGGCGCGCCCGCCCCTCACAGCGCTCACGGTGCGGTGCCGGGGTTAAACCCCGCGGTCACACCGCCCCGGGATGCCGTTCACACACCGCCGGACGGCACCGCGGCGGCTCCGGGGCCGCGGGGGCCGTGAGGGGGGCACCCCCGCGCCATTTCACGGCGCTCCCGCCGCCTGACGAGCCGCCGGGTGCCCGCGGCCCCGCGGGGCTCGGCCCGGCCCCCGCCCCCGGCGGCGTGAGGGGCGCCGGGCCCGGCGCGGCGCGAGGCGGGAGCGCTAAGATGGCTGCGGCGGCGGCGGCGCGGGCGGCCCGTACCTGTTTTCTCCTTGATCTCGCAGAGGACGCTGAACAGGGCGGGTTTCATCCTGTGGCAGTTCAGGGCGTGTTTCCTGCAAGAGAGCACAGGACAAGCGGTTAGCGCCGGGCTCCAGCAACATGGCGCCTTCCCCGGCCCCGCGCCGCGGCCGCTCGCCCCCCGGCCGGGGGTCCCGGGGCCGCGGGCAGCGAGGGCCGGCCGGAACCTCCCTCATCCCGCTCCGCTTTCATGCGGAATTATCTTTGTGCCAACACCGCCCGAGCCGGGGGGAAAAACCACCCCCCTCGTCCCCGTCCTGCGATATTAGAACTGATTTATTAAGGAGATTGGGGAGAGGGGGGGGAGGTGTACAGAGTTAACATTGTTTTTGTATTTATTGTGATTTAACACAGCCAGGGGTTGCTTCGGGTTTTATTCACACACACACACCCTCTCCTGCAGCAATATTTGGTCAGATTTATAATTCATCTGCTGCCACTTTGAGACAAGAAAAGAAAGAAAGAGGCAAAGTTGTACTTTGAGGGATGGCCGGACAGACAGACGGATGGACGGCGGCGCAAAGGCCGGGATCCACCGGACAGCGTCCAGCGGCAGCGGGCAGGGACCAGCCACAGCCTCCCGCGCACCGCACCGGCGGCAGAACCACCGCACACTTCTACATTTATCATATCTATTTTTTTTTTTTTTTTTAAGGAAAGAAATTAAATAGCAACTTGGCTCTGCCTTGGCTGCTGGTAATTTCTCTTACGGCCCCAAGAAGTTGCTCTTAATTGTGAGACTCCGGGTCTCTGCAGAGGAGCAGGAAGGAGAGAAACAAAAACCACACACACACACCAAAAATAATTAAAAAAAATAATAATATTAATAATAATTTTTTTAAAAGACAAGGTTTAATTAGACGAAACCAACTTTGCTTGTGCCTCATCCAGGCTTTGGTCAGTGATGGTCATGATCTGATGGAGGATGTCGCCGATGTCCTGCTTCCTGCCGTCGCCGTCAGCCCCTTCGTGTCCGTGGGGAGGCGGCAGGGCCATGCCCCCCTGCACCGAGTGCCCGGCCAGGTTGACGCCGGCCAGAGTCTGCAGCATCCTGGACTGATCGTCCATGGCTCCGGGCCGGGCCGCGCTCCGGGCGCTCACGGCAGCGCCTGCCCCGCTCAGTCCCAGTGCCGCGCTCCCGGCCGCGCTCTGCACACACACCACGAAAAAGGGAAAAAAAATAGCCAAACAAAACAGTAACAAAAAAAACGTAGTATTTGTGTTTTGACCGGATCTCAGCTGTTTATTCCACTCTCTTCTCCTTCCCAGGGCAGTAAATCACTCTCTTCTTTAGTTACAATCTTCTTTCATCATCATCATATTGGTGCCTCGGATAAATGAGCTGAGCAGATTTCTGTGAGGTTTTCCTGGTACAATCTTCCTCCAAAGCTTTTTTTTTTTTCCTTTTTTATGTTTATTGTTGCTTTTTATGTCTTTCCCCACTTGTCCAAAAATCTTCTTTGCAAAAAGGCAAAATTAAAAAAAAAATTAAATACAAAATCAAAAAAACTCGCTTTCAAATCCTTCAGAAGTTGGGAGGGTGCAAACAGCAAAAACCACAACAAACCAGCGAACACCCCCACCCCCAAATTGCAACATAAAAAAGCCAAGAAAACACAATCACAGAGGGAAAAAAAAAAATTAATCGCCCTCCCCCCCAAATAACAAACGATCCCAAGTCTGTGCACGGGGGTGAGACAGCAGCAATCAAAAGTTTGAACTTGTGCAAAGAAAAGAGCGGAAATAACGGGGAAAGAACTGTAAAAAAATTAATTACACACTCTCTGCAAAGCAATGTGCAAAAATATCGGCCCGCCGGAATTTATGAGCCCCGCGCCCGGTGCCCGCGCGTGTTTTATGTTGTTTGATGGCCGCTCCGGTGAGGGATTGACAGGCTGCCAACGCCACTCACTCACCGCAGACGTGTCACCCTGTGAAGGAGCCGAGCGGCGCGCGAGAGGGAGCGGAGCGCCGGCCCCGCCCCGCCCGCCGGCCCCGCCCCGCCGCCCGCCGCCCCGCCCCGCCGGGCGGGCCCGCCGCCCCGCCCCGCCCCGCCCCGCTCCGCGCGCGCGGCCCTCCCGCCGGGCCCAGCGGCGCCCGCGCTCCCGGGGCGGGCGGGAGGCGGCGGCCTCGTGCCGGAGCGACGGGCGCGGCGGCCAATCGCCGCGCGGGGGGGCGGGAGCTGGCGGCAGCGCTGGCCAGTCAGCGCGCGAATGATGCTGCCGTGCCCCCCTTCCCGACCTCGCGTCCCGCCCCCGGCTGAGGAACTTGTGATTGGGCCGTTCGAACGGCGGCGTGGGCGGGGCGAGCGGCCCGGGCCCCGCCCCCGTTGCCGTGGTGACGGCGGGCCCGGCCCGCGCGGTCCCGCCGAGCTCCCGGGGGAGCCGGGCCTGCCCCGGCACCGGCAGCCGCGGCCCTGCGATGGAGCCCCGGTCCCGCCGAGCTCCCGGGGGAGCCGGGCCTGCCCCGGCACCGGCAGCCGCGGCCCTGCGATGGAGCCCCGCCGAGCTCCCGGGGAGCCGGGCCTGCCCCGGCACCGGCAGCCGCGGCCCTGCGATGGAGCCCCGCCGAGCTCCCGGGGGAGCCGGGCCTGCCCCGGCACCGGCAGCCGCGGCCCTGCGATGGAGCCCCGCCGAGCTCCTGGGGAGCCGGGCCTGCCCCGGCACCGGCAGCCGCGGCCCTGCGATGGAGCCCCGCCGAGCTCCCGGGGGAGCCGGGCCTGCCCCGGCACCGGCAGCCGCGGCCCTGCGATGGAGCCCCGCCGAGCTCCCGGGGAGCTGGGCCTGCCCCGGCACCGGCAGCCGCGGCCCTGCGATGGAGCCCCGGTCCCGCCGAGCTCCTGGGGAGCCGGGCCTGCCCCGGCACCGGCAGCCGCGGCCCTGCGATGCAGCCCCGGCCGGACGGCGGGCCCCGGGCCGGTCTGCCGCGGCCTGTGCCCTGAGTGTGTCCCCGCGGAGGAGCTGCGGGACAGAACGGGAGCCTCTGGCACAGCCCGCGGCTCAGGCCGTGCGTTAACGCAAATTAACTTTGTGTAAATGTGCACAGAAGCGCGGAGAGGGGAAGAGAAAAAAGCGCAGGCACCAAGGGTAATCCCGAGCTCGTTCTTTGAGAGGTTGGATCGTGGCCGCCCCTCCTCAGCCTCTCTTCTGTGGGACACTGCCCGCTCACTGCAGGTTCCTCGGTTCTGCTCCATTCTGCTCACATTTTGGGTGGTGTCCCCACAGACACCTCTCAGGAGTCCCATGCAATGGAGAGCCCCAGCAGCAATTACAACCGTCCTTAACTGGCTGTATGCGCCCTGTCTGTGAGGGACGATCTCAGTGGAGCCGTGCCCAAAGTCAGCCCTCGTCCGCTGCCCTTCCTGGTGGCGTGGCGGATGCCTCGGGCTCGGCATGGCCCGAGCAGAGCTCCCGGCCGCCCCAGTCCCCGCTGGCATCAGCTGGGCCCTGGATGTCACTGGATGCCACTGGAACCCTTCTGCCAACTGGCAGGGTCAGGTGTGGCTGGTGCACACAGAGATGGCTCCTGGTCAACAAATCTGTGGGCTCACCGTCCCCCCCGTGCCGTTAGTAAATTCATCCACATTTCAATTACTTCACATCTTAATTACTCCACCATTGTCTGTCTTGAGCCAGTGAGTTTTCAGGGCCATCCAGTTTTACTAAGAACGCTACCCCAAAGGCATTTAAAATTGGTATTATTGTGATGTTTCACAGATGCATTTCCCCCGGCGGGTGAAGTGGATGGAATGGGCAGCCCCCTCAGCCCCTGGCCCTGCCAAAGGGGACAGGGCTCCCTGCAGGGACGGCTGGGCCCCACCACGTCACTGAACTGCTGTTCTGGGTGATTTTTGGTACTGTTGTAGGAGGCTGAGCCCGTTCACCCCAGAGCTCTGTGCTCTGCCAGCTGCAGCCAGGCACTCCTGGGGCAGCTCCAGCCCTCCCTCGCTGCACTGCCAGGCGCTGCCACCCGCTCCTCTCGGGCCCTGGTGCCACTTGTGCCGCGCTGCCCACGGTCCCTGTCACAGGGAGCTGCTTTTTGCCGTGTGCAGCTCTGGCACTGCCGCGCTAGGCTTTCCTCGGGGATTAACGAGTCTCCTTGGTTCCACTAAGCGAGGACAGGGACACACGGCCAGGCCAGCAGCCCTGGGGACAGCCGGGACCAGCTGCAGGAGGCCGGAGGTGGCGGCGGGCACCGCTGCTGGTCCCGGCAGCCGTGTGGAGCCGCCCCGGAGCCCCGGAGCCCCGGGACGCCGCTCAGGGCCGCGGGCAGCGCTCGCACCCCCTCGTGTCTGCACACCGCGCGCCGCGCCTTAAACGCCACCGTGTTTTTACAGGAAATAAAAACCGCAAACAACACTGGGGCGGTCCCCGTGAGAAAAGCCCCCTCTGTGTCCGGGGAGCGCCGCGGGCGTCCCCGGTACGGACCCGGGGCATCCCGGCCGGGCGGCCGTGCGCACCGGCGCCCGTGACCCGCGGCCGTGCCGCCGCCGCCGCCCCGGCCCGGGCCGCCCCGCGCCGCCGGTGCCGCCGCCCCGCCCGTTCCGCGCCGTCATTTCCGCGGCCGCGGCGCTTCCGGGTCGCGCGCGGCCCCGCGCCCGTTCCGCCGGACCCGGACCCGGAAGCGGCTGCGCGGCCCCGCGGCGGCGGCGGCGGCGGCGGCGCCGGTAAGTGCGGGGCGGGGGCGCGCCGGGGCTGCCCGCGCTGTCAGCGCCTCGCGGGATGCCGAGACCGCCGGCCGCGGTGCCAGCCCGCCGGGAGCGGCTGGGGCCACCGGGGCTCCCCGGGAGCGCAGGCGGGGCCGCTGCCGCGGGGTCCCGGCGGCGGGGCGGGCGCAGCGCGGCGCGGGGCTGGCGGAGCGGGTCAGCGAGCGATGGGTGGCGGGGGCGGCAGGGACCGGCACGGCGTGCCCGGGGTGCCCGGGGTGCCCGGGGAACGGGAGGCACGCGGCTGCCGGGACGCTCCGGCCGCTCCATCCCGGTCCCGTCACACGCCCCCGCGCCGTGTCCCGGCTGCTCTGCCTGCCCGGCTGCCGTGAGCAGCACCGCGCCCCAGTCGGTGCCTTTCGGATGGGCTCTCGGTCCGGCACCGGCTCCCAGCGCCCTCCGGGCTGCGCGCACCGCACAACACCGGGCAGCGGCACACGGGTCCGGGACACGCAGCACGGAGCTGATTTCTGTGCTGGGGAAGTTTGGTAATTGACTAAACAGAGATGCCCGAGCCAAGCTTGGGTGTCCTGAGCGTGTTCTACAGGATTTTAGGCATCCGGGGATTATCAGGTAGATGCGAGACTGGGAATTGGACTCTCTCAGTTACTTTTCCAAATTCAGAACAGCTCCATTCACGGACACTTTTTTGGGTTAGATTAAAAATAAATTGAGATCAGCATGTACGTATAGACGTGTACAGAAATAACTGAAGCAGGGAGAACCAGTTTAGTCAATTTCTGTATCAGTCATGTTTCAGGTCTTTGTTGTTACACCCTTTCCTCATCTGTTGGTTAAATTTTCACCCAGTTGCAACAAGTAACAAACTAAAAAAAAAAACAAATAACGAATGTTAAAATAACAAGTAACAGCTACATTCTTGTTGTGCATTTCCTTTGGATCAGTGGAGGCCTCGGCAGGTGAAGCAGCCTGGCGCAGGGATCTGTGTTCTGTAGCAGGAAATTTTCCCGGCCGTTTGAAGTTGTGAGCGTGAAAAGCACACACCTGTATGAAAGGTCAGTTATGGTAACAAATGGCACAGCACAGGAGCAGCGTTCTGGTCACATCCCCAGGCAGGAGCAGCCCACCTCCCATGTTTGGAGATCACACAGTCACTGAGGCTGGAAAAACCTCTGAGATCATCGAGTCCAGCCTCTGACTCACCACCACCACCTTGGCAGCCAGGCCAGACATGAGTGCCACGTCCAGTCACTCCTTGCACACCTCAGGGCTGCTGATTCCACCCCCTCCCAGGGCAGCCCCTTCCAGCCCAGACAGCCCTTTCCATGCAGAAATTCCTTCTGGTGTCCAGAATTCCTTCTGACATCGAGGGCAGGTGCTGCTGGCTGGGAAATGGGATGGAGCTCAGGGCTTTCCACTTGTTCCCATCCAGGTGCTGGCAGGGGCAGGTTGGAGCCGTGGGGCAGAGCCCGGGGTGCCCAACCCCTGGGACCCACCGTGCAGGGAGGGCTGCCCCAGGTGTTGTTTCTGTCAGTGCCTCTGACACAGACCCCAGGCTGTGTTTCAGTGTTAACTCTGTGTGTGTGTGAGCGAGGAGCCCCATCAAACTGGGATGCCTTGCTGTTCACTGTCCGCTCAGTTTCGTGTCCCACACAGCACAAGGGCAATCCCTCCCTTGTTTGCTTATTGCCTGAGAAGTGTTGTATCTAAATCCATTATTGTGAGAGCAAAACAAAGCTCCTTGAATATATTTTGTGTGCTCTTGAAAGAGACAGACCCAAAATTAAAAGCCAGAGGAACAGGGGATTCATCTTTTGCTGAAGAAATGTGAATCTGTCCAGTTCCATTTGACATAAAGCCCCAAAGGGGCTGAAGGGCTCAGGCATTTTTAAGTAAGTCTGATCATCATAAGTATTTCTTAAGTCAGAAGCAGCTTGCATGCTGCTATATTTAAAAAATAAGATTATGATCATGTTTTTAATACAATAAAAATATTTACATGCACTCAAAAGCAGAATGGCAACAACCTAAAGGAACTGACCAGGACCGAAGTGTTTGTTTTGTGAGTGCTGCTGTTCCAGGCACACGCCTGGCTGGCAGTGCCACACCAGCCTCCGTGTGCTGCTGCAGAGCTGTGCTCGAGCCCCTGGGCTGGCTGCACCTGCATCGTGTCCCCAGGCTGTGTCCTGGCTCAGACAAGGCAGCCTCTGTGAGCCTGGGGACCTCTGTGTGTGTAAAACCCAGACAGAGCAGCATCTCTCTCAGCAGCAAACTGGCTAAACAGTAAAATGGTGAAGCTTTCTGCTTCAGTTTTTTTGGGCTTGTATTGATGTGTATGGAATTTATTAGGTTTTTTTGGCTCTTGAATATCACACTGAGAATTGTGAAAAGAGAAGCTCTGGTCTGATATTTGAGCACTGTGCTTTCATTCTCCACTCTATGACAAGTTATTTTGTGTATCACAGAATCCCGGAGTGGTTTGAGTTGGAAGGGAGCTCAAAGCCCATCCCATCCCATCCCACCCCTGCCATGGCAGGGACACCTTCCACTGTGCCAGGCTGCTCCAGCCCCAGTGCCCAGCCTGGCCTTGGGCACTGCCAGGGATCCAGGGGCAGCCACAGCTGCTCGGGCACCCTGTGCCAGCCCTGCCCTACCCTGCCAGGGACAATTCCTAATTCCCAATATCCCATCCAGCCCTGCCCTCTGGCAGTGGGAGCCATTCCCTGGCTCCTGTCCCTCCATCCCTTGCGTGTGGTGTCTCCCCATCTTTCCTGCAGACTCCCTTCAGGAGCTGCAAGGCTGCATTTAGGTCACTCCTGGGCCTTCCCTTCTCCAGGCTGAGCAATGCCATTCTCTCAGCCCTTCCTCATAGCAGAGGTGCTGCATCCCTCTGATCATTTCTGTGGCCTCTTCCAGACCCGCTCCAACAAGTTGATGGCCTTTAGGAATGTTCAAGCTCAGTGAATCGTCTTTAAAGCATTTTAGGCATATGAGTTTCAGAAAGTGTTCCATGGAAAAGCACCTTTGTTGAAAGTCTTCCTTCCCAGCTTTCTGTGCAGAAGTCCATCAGCTTCACCTTCTCCTGGACAGGGACTGCTGTTCCCCTGGAAAAGAGTGTTCAGCAGGAATAAAAGTGAAATGAATGCTATGTGTTATTTACAAGGCCCTCTGGTTTTGTTTTGTTATTTTAGAGCCAGCAGCAATTAAGCCTCGGTGATGAACTCCGATATTTTTTCTGCACAGCGATTCTCCCACACGCGTGCTGTGAAATTGGGTCGGGGGGTTGTGGGTGACCCCGTGAGGCCCTGCAACTGTGCTGTGTGCCAGGCAGAGCCTGCAGACAGCACGAGAAGCCGAGCTGAAGCAGGGCCGTGAGAGATGAAGCTCAGTGTCTGAGCACATTGCGGGAGGCAGAGGCGGGCAGCAGCGGCGCGGGCAGCGCCTGCATCCCGCGCTCAGCACAATATCTGAATGAAAAATGACAACACTTTGTCATCTGTTCAAATTGATATTGCACTCTCGGCTGTGACAGCTGAAAAGGCCCACAGGTGCCATATAAAGAGGTGACCATGTTGTCATATTTCATTTAGGCATCCCTCTGCAAAGCCATAATTACCTAATTAGGTTGTTAATTAGGAGATTAGCATTTCGCTATATTGATAGAATGCTCTTTGCAGGCACGAGTCTAGATACAGATTTGTCTGCCCTAATTTATAATCTCTGCCTTTTTTGTACTTATTTATTTGCTTAAAATCTTGATGCAAGATTTCTCAGGTTAGCAGAGAATCAACTTGTCTGCAATTAAACAAAGATTTGACAAGATCAGGAAAGAGAAGAGTGAATACTTCCCATACATACCCCAATATTTTCTCCCCCCATCTAAAGCTCAGTAATTAAAATATTGGAATTGGTGTCATTTGCATCCTGATTAGTGTGACAACAAAAGTATAGCCAAATTCCAAGCAGTTCAAAAATACAGAGCTAGTGCCAGATTGATTTACAGGTCTGGAAATGAACAAATAATTTGTTGGAAGTTGTGTGTAATGCAGTGTTTGCTCATCATAACTTCCCAATTCCAGTCTCTCTTGTGAGAGAGCCTCTTTATATGACTGTAAATGATTATTTCCTTTTTAATGATAGGACCAGAGTGTGAGTGACACCTTCTGCAGATAAGTATTCACTCTTAAACGCACTTGAGCTTTTGCTGAAACATAAACTTGAATGTTCGTATATTTCAGTTCACTTTCCTTTATCCTGCCTGCCCAGGACCTGTCTATGTTTGAGGGGCTTGATTATTTTTGCTGCTGCAAATGCAGATAACCAGAACCATTTCTTGTGCAATTGCAGACAGAAGTTGACTGGGAAATTATTTCATAGACCCTGAATCATAAATTTTGAAGTATGTTCGTGCCGTCCTGTTCCTGCTTATATGATGCTGGGGAAAAATCAATTTTTAATTCTAATCTGCCTATCTTTTTCATTAGTTTTTAAAGATCACTTTGAAGAGCAACAGTCAAGGAGGTGTTTGAGTACAGGGACTCTGGAAGCCCTTGAATGATAACATGACCTGCAATGGTATATCATTTTTCCAGCTTGCTATGTTTTGAGTTTGTTAGCAATTATCTTGGATCCAAATTGTACCTTCCACAAGTTGTGTCTTTGGAATAATTTCTTTTACTTTGAATAGGGCTTTAATTGTTTATTACTTCCTTAAGGAGGATAGTAAATTTGAACAATATTAAAACAAACAAACAGAAAACCAAAAACAAACTACAGCTTTGCAGAACATGAGGAAAGAAGCTTTTTTCCCCCTTCTAACTTTATAATTTAGAGAGAAAGATACATTTCAGGAATTGGCTTGAGAGTTTTGTGGGAAATTTGGAACTGCTTTTAGCCATTTGAACTGGAAGACTCTTAAACTCATTCCATCAAAACTGGTGGAACTTCCAAGTTGTAGCTCTTTCCTGCAGCAGAACATTTTTGGTTGCTGACAGCTTTCTCTGATTTTATTGTTTCTTGTAGCTTGTTTAGAAGTCTGTGTATTTCACAGCATGAAAGGCAAAAATATCAACCCTTCACGTGAGGAAAACATTTCCTGTAAGGTGCCATGGCAAGGTGGCACTGTCATTTTAGGGACACGTCCTTCACTCAGAGATGTGCTGGTGGCACCACAGGGCTTTTGGTGGAGCTGGAGGGCTCTGAGCTGGAGCCTGTGACCTTTGGGGCAGGTACAGGGTGTGAGAGTGCCTGCTGGCCAAGAGAAATCTGTATTTCCACTGGAAAATGTGTCAGGAGCCGCAGGAGGGAGCAGGGCTGGCATGGGTGGCACAGAGGGCCCTGCCCCACGGCTGGCAGCTGTGGAGGGGACACACCTGCCCTGCCCTGTGCTGCTGTGGGGCAGTGACAGGGACGAGCCACCTCGCGCTGGGCAGTGGCAGCGAGGCGTTGCGTCAGACTCGCTGTGCTCATTTAAAAAGCCCAGGAAATCCATTCTGAAATAGCTGCCTTTTCCCCAAAGTGAGGAAAGCTGCTCTCAGCATTTTTCACGCTCAAGGTCAAACGCTTCCCCTGCAAGCAGCAGCGAGCAGGGCTGACACATGGCTGCAGTCCCCCAGTCGGTGGGTCCGGCACGGAGCTGCTCCCAGCTGTGCCTGCTGCTGTCTGCCTGACACGTGCTGGGCACTGGGATGGATGGGAGGGATGGCAGCCATGGGGCTGAGCTTGTCCTTTCCCCTGATCCCACACTTGCTTTGGTATCTCGTTGTCACCTCGTGTAGGTTAACGTGCAGATATGATACCCTGGGTGGGGTTTGGTGGGGAGGCAGGAGAGCCAGACAATCTTTATTTAAATAATTGCAGTACATCAAGCAAGCAGGAGGGTCACACGAACAGTTAACATGTTGTGATGATGAAGTTGCCTCCCGAAATTCAGCTGTGTTCAGCTGTGTGTTCAAGGTACAGCCTGCGTGGCTGCAGATCCTTTTCCAAGACCTTTGTGTCACCTCCTGGCAGCGGAGTCGTTTGTTAGCACGCTCTGCATTGCTCATTGTGTGCAGGTTATGAATGAGCCTGATCTGCATAAAGCCCTGCTGCCCTCGCTGGGAGAGCCCATCCATGCCATAAATATAGCCGTGGGGAACTGCAAGAGCAATACTGCTGATAAAAATAGTAGACTGAGATGCAGCTGTCTGGTGCTGCCACAAAGTTCCTGTGAATCCTGGCGAGGCGTTCAGCCTCTTGATGGTGCAGTGTGACATCTTTGGGGATGCTCTGTGCCTGCACAGACTGAGGGGGCTGTGCTCCCCAGGCCTTGGGGCACGGCAGAACGGCAGAATCACAGCCATGGGGCCAAGAGGGGACAGGGAGCATTCGTCCCTGGGGTGTTGGTCAGACAAGGTGCAGACAGTTAGATAGGTGAATAATAAAGATCAGAAGAAAGTGAAGATCTCTGTCCACCTGTGTGATGATCACAGGTGTTTGCCAATCAGTACATCATTAAATCCCAGCCCGTTGTACAGAAATAGCCAACTCTAAAATTCTGGAGATTTCACACTGCTCTCTTCAGTTTTAGTGTTTGCACAGAGTTATGTTTGACAGCTGCTTGCAAAGTGCTTTATTCAGTGGTAGAATATTATTTGTATAGCACAAGTATTAGAAGAACATTTATTTCTTGTTTATGATTAAATAATGCATAAGGTGCTGGTGCTCAGAAGGTCCCTGAATTCTGTTAAATTCAGCTCCTCCGTGAGGATGTGGTGATGCTGTGTGGGTGTAGGAGTGCAGAAGGGCTGTGCTGGCAGATCTCAGCAGATCTAGACATTGGGTTTGGGTCTGTGATTTTGCTGGAACCTTCAAGGTGTTTGTAGAAAGGTTTGTAAAACTGGACTTTGCTTCTTTGAGTTCTTCTCTCTCACTGGAAGTTGCTGTTCCTCAGAGTGGGTCTGTGCCTTTATCAACAGGAGAACTGGTTAGAATTCTGGAGGCTACAACTACTAAATAAGGCATCAAAACCTGAACTGAATTTGGGGGTCTGACCTTTTTTTTTGTTGTTTTTTTGAAGGGCATTAACTGTTCAGAGAGTTTCCAGCATTAATGTGTTGATAAATTAGCTTTAATGTACCTTTTTGAAAATTCTGAAGAGGAGGAAATAAAAATACGTTTGTGTAAAAGTTGTGTAGAATTTCCAGCGCTTTCTCAGCGTTCAGGTTTATGGGAGAGGCAGTTGCACACGTACAGTTGGAAGAAGCTTGGCTGATTTAGCACAGGACTGTTAATGGCAGGAAGTCGGGGTGCAGGGTATAAAGGTAAAACTCTCGCATCTGCTGTTACATGTTGTTAACTCCCTCAGCAGACATTAAATCATTTCAAGTACAATAATAGTGTGGGAGGTAAATTAACTAACCATTAACAATCTTATAAATACACAATTAACATGCCAACATTTATATGACACATTGATGGGGCAGCAGTAATTTTTGATTGGGAGTTTGCAGACCTTTCCGACGCCCGAGGCTGTTGCTTATTTAAACAAGTTTTTGCCAATTGCAGGTACACGTGGCCTTTCCTAATCAGTGAGTAGAAATAATTCAATTTAAAGAACATTCTCGACATGTGTTTTGCCATGTCCATAGGCTGTACTTGGTGGTGTCTGTGTTTTTCAGGCCCCAGTGGGGCAGGGTCAGAGCCCTGGACACGTCAGTCCTTTGGTGGGACATTTGCCTCGTGGCCTCTCCCTTGGAGGACAGTGAGAGCTCCCCCAGGAGCAGCCCTGCTTACTTTGATGGAAAGAGTCAGAAAATTAAAACAGAGTGTGGAGTTGTGGTGCTCTGGAGCCTCAGGAGATCCCATCCAAACTCCCACCCCAGGCAGGGCCAGCAAAGCTCCAGGCTGTGTCCAGGTGGGCTTTGGGGGTCTCCAAGGATCCTGCTGGAGTGAATTTCACTAATAGCAGAATTTATGGGGACAAAAAAGGGGACATGGAAAAATGCATTGACTGGTTCTGGAACAAGCCTGGCTGGTCCTTTCTGCCCCTTCCCTCTGTTAAAATGTCCCAGGAGAAGACCAGCTGCCTTCAGCAGATTCTCGTGGGACGTGGCGTTGTGTGATTTAAGCAGCAATTTTGCAAGCAGCAGGGACAGGAGATTGCTGGTGTTTCTGAGTTCAAAATCCCAAACACACACATGCAGCTCTGTAAAGTGTTTTCCTCTGCTTAGAAAAGCAGTGGGGATTCCAAACTTCTGGAATTTACATCTAGTCTTGCCCTGTGAGCTCAGACAGCCCCCTCAGGCGGAGGTGTCCCAATGGCTCCTGCTGCTGCTCACGGATGGACTCGCTGCATGAACAGGAATAATTATTTTTTTCTTTTTAGGTTATTTCCAGCAGGTAATTTTTTGATCCAGCTCATCCCACAGCTCCACTGCCAGCTTTGGGAGATGGTGGAGTTCCTGGGGCAGGTCAGGCAGGGCATGGAGCTGCCCCTTTCACAGTCAGCCCGGGCTTGAATCAGATTGGCATCACTACAAACCCACAGCTACAGAAAAATCAGATAACAATGTGAGCGTGGTTTGGGTCCTGTGGTTTGGGGTTTTTTCCTTTTCCTTTTTGCCCTCTGCTTTGTTTCAAAAGGCCACTTGAGTGCTCTGAATGAAATATCTTAGGTAAGTGGCAATTACTGTTCTTAAAGTGCTTTAGAGCCCAGGCGTGTGGTATTTGGTCACAGAGCTTTCTGTGTTACAGCATTGCCCTGTGTGAGCACCATGCAGCAGCAGATGTTCAATATTCTGCCCTGAGACACTAATCTCTTCATGTTTAAAGCTTTTCCTGGAAATACAAAACCTGAAGAGAGTCTGTAATAAGGTACTCAAAAAGTTGGTGTGTAGATGCAGAAGCAAAAGAGAAACACAGTTGTGATGGGTGAAAAGAAATCCAAACCCCTGTCAGTTTTGTAAATGGATCAGTTGGAACAGGCAGATGTTTCTGCTCTGGGTTCTCTTGCCATCCTCCTGTGTGCAGCCCTGCGGGGTGGTTTTCCTTACAGCAGCCAGGTGTTGCAGAGTGCTGGGACCTGTCTGTAGGCATCTCTGCTGTCCTGGGACTCGGGTTTCAAGCTGTCCTCAAATGGATCTCAGCAACCAGTGTGGCATAGGTGACCTGGGGCAGGGTGGAACAGTTTGCCCTAAGCCTGTCGGGTTTGTGCCTCCTTCGGGAGTGGGGGTTTGGGTTTTCCTGTTTGCTGCTGCAACGCCGTGCCCGTCCTTTGCAGGTGCGTGCCCATGAGGCAGGATGGAGAGGAGATAGTACGGTGAGGCGGCGGCCCGCGGCAGGATGGCTTTCCTGGACAACCCCACCATCATCCTGGCGCACATCCGGCAGTCGCACGTGACCAGCGACGACACGGGCATGTGCGAGATGGTGCTCATCGACCACGACGTGGACCTGGAGAAGCTGCAGCCCCCGGCGGCGCTGGGGGACAGCGGCCCCGAGCCCCCGGGCACCAACGGGGAGCCTCAGGGCTACGTCTACTCCCAGTCCGTGGACATCACCTCCAGCTGGGACTTCGGCATCCGGCGCCGCTCCAACACAGGTGCGTGGTGCCCTGGGCAGCCCCGGCCCTGGCTGCAGGACACACCAGGGCTGGCCTGCTGTCTGTCACAGCCCCTTGCAGTGCTGAGCCCCTTTCAGAAGGATAGAGTGATTCAGTTACTTTAGAGTGCTGTCAGCCGAGCCTTAATTGCTGTTTTACCTGTTCCTGTAAGGGGAACGTCAAGGTAGTCGGTTTTGTAGATATAAAAAAATTCAAATTGTGGAGACATCAAATCGAAATCCAAAGTGCATGAACAGTCTTTGATATCTCTATTGTTACTGTCTGGAGGGGTGTTAACTTTTGAACAGGATAGTTATTTTCTGAGAAAAAAAATCTGCCTAGTGAGGCATCAAATGTATTTGTTATAAAAGAGAGGAATGAAGTTTTATGTGAGCCAGCAAAGGGAATGATTTGTCTGTATTTTGTCTCTTGAAGTTTTATTTCTGAGAAAAAAACAGATTAGGAAGTTTAAGGGTGAACACCTTTGCAAAATACACTCATTTTGTCATGGCTGGCAGAAAGCTCTCCCATGTGGTGTTTCATGCAGGGGATATCCAGACTTCTGCTTAGACCTGAGGAATGTTATGAGCAGGAGTTCTGTGAGATAAAATACAGAGGAGAAGGTTGGTGTGCAGTGGTCAGTACTGACCTCCTTTTCCTGTTTCTGTATATTTTTTAAAATGATTTCTGCAGGTATTATAACACCACCTAGAGCCCAGAAAGCACCTCTGTGCTGTGCTTCACCAGGAAAATGTGTGCGTGATGCCAGAGATACTGAAAGGCCTTTTAGAAGGAGGAAGTTGTGAGAGGTTCCAGAAAAGCTTTGGCACTGATCTCCTGTGGCAGAGTGAGGTTTGGAAATAAACTGAGCTTAGAGCCCAGCCTGGCAGGAGGTGTGCTGGCAATCCAGGCTGGGGCACTTCAGCCCAGGTGCAGCTCATGAGGAAGGAGAGGCAGAGTCTGAGGGTTATGGAATTACTCCAGAAATGGTTCTGAAGGATCATTTCACCAGGGAGCAGTCTGGTGGAATGATCCCCATTGGAATTATGGTCTGAAGGCATTTCAGTGCCAGCTGGGGCATGTTCCAAGGGCAGGGGTGGGAGCCCTGGCACGTCAGGAGGAGGGGGCAGTGCCAGGGGTTGCCAGGTGAGCAGCACAGTGCCCAGGCCAGGAGCAAAGGCTCAGCTCAGGGCTGACCATTCGTGAAACCACAGCTCACCAGACTTTGGATTTTCACCCCCAAAACTGTCCCTGGCTGCCTGTGACAGCGAGCCCCCAGTAATTCACATTTCTAAGAGGTGCTGGCATTCCATCGGGTGTGGCAGTGCTGTGGCACAGTGCCACAGTGAAATGGTCACTCTGATCAGCTTAGGCGGAGGAGCAGCGTGGGTCTGGGCAGGTGCTGACTCTGCTCTTGGACATTTGTTTTGACAGGGGGTGGAAATGTCAAACAGGATAAAAATGTGCATTATCTTGTTTCTAGTCTATGGGTTTTCCTTAATTCTTTTTTTACCTGTTCATCTAACAGATTATATTTTATTATATTAAAATATTATTTATTTATATCTTCTGATAGCTCATTTGGAAGGAAGGGGTTTTGGAAGGTAATCTTGAGTTACAGTGTGGAGAGTAACTAGTACAAACTTTCAGAATAAAATACCTATGCTACAACAGTGTTTTCCCAATATTTAAACTTATGAGAAGGGATATATTTCTTATTTCATTAAGAGGAAGCTACCTGGAGGTATTCAGGTTCTAGCATGGTGTTGTTAATGGGAGATACTTATCAAAGTCCCCATTTGTGTTGCACCTTCAACTGCTTGCTACAGCTGTTCAGCTTCGAAGGAGCATTTTTTTATCAGTTCCCTCATTGATAGTTTTTATGGGGAAAAAAATACTTTCTTGTCCACAATTTAGTTCAAAGACCTAAATGCAATAGAGTAATAACAGAAGGGATAGAAAATATTTATTAATGTTTTTTAATTGCTGAAAAGGCTCAGGGAACTCCACTTGTATCCAAAAATTGTCAGAGTAATTTAGCTTTTTAGAGTCTCTTCTACAAACCCATTTTAGTTAATGAATTATCTCAATACATCAAAATTGCTAATATGTCCAGCAAATTGTTTCCTTTGGGGATCAGCACTGTTAGTTCTACTTCCCAGTTTTAATCTGCTTATTTGGAGTGCATGATATCAGTGGTGTCTTGGGGTCGTTGTCTCGGGTGGCTTCCATCAGGTTTTCCCCCAAGGAAGTCTTACAGTTAACAAAAAAGGTAATTTAAGTTGTTGTCTGCTACCCTGGGCTGCAGTTCCTTGGTATCAGAACTATTTGGGGCTTTTTTTCCTGACCATATTTTGAAGATGGAGTCAAAATATATGTAAAGAAATACTATATTCATTTTAGGATTTGACTAATGTTGTGAAGATACAAATCATTTATTTTACTACCTATAAACTGTTTCAGCCTACTGAAGAAAAAGCCGTGCTAATTTATATCGCTTTGACATTTTATAATTTTCATGATTTTTAGATAAAGGATTTTATATTTAAAACTTTAATAGTCTAGTCTGAGTTCATTTATCTTTAATTTTTGAAACGGGTAGAGTAATTCATAACAGTAATTTTATTCCTGTAATGTAATATTCACTTCAGTTCATTTGTGCATTAAAATTCCTTTAAGACCGTTATTAATGATTTATATAATGAAATGTCATATTAATCACAGAAGTTTTCACATTTTATTATTCTCTTCCATGTTAATACTATCTTTATGATCTCTATTAATGTTTTATATCCTCTAATTTCAATTATAAATCAAGAACATTTTCATGTTTTTGTTGGTATTTGCTTTTCAGGGGTGCCACCTTTAAAATTTTATGACTTTTTCCCCTACATATGCAGTATAAAACATCTTTATTCATATAAAGGTAGTTAATTATGTCTTTGTTTATAGTAAACTTTCATTGACAAACTTATAGTTGTAATATTTCTTTTCAAGCTCAGAGACTAGAACGTCTGCGGAAAGAGAGACAAAATCAAATAAAATGCAAAAACGTTCAGTGGAAAGACAGAAATACTTCTTACTCAGGTAAAATAAAATACCTCTTCTTTTCCTGCTGTTTTTACTCCTGCCTGTGATGGTTACAGCATTTGCAGGTTGTGATTTTCACAGCCTAGAGGAAATGCCAATGCTTTGTGCTGTCGTGGGTGCCAGCCCTGGCCAGGGCACCCAGGGGGTTAACAGGGCAGAGGGGAATGTTGGGCACCCACTTGGGGTTGTGGGGTTGGGGATTTAGGGGTTATGGGGTTAGGACGTTATGGGGTTAGGGAGTTAGGGGGTTATGGGGTTATGGATTTGTGGGGTTATGGGGTTAGGGAGTTATGGGGTTAGGGAGCTATGGGGTTGTGGAATTATGGGGTTGTGGAGTTATGGGGTTGTGGAGTTATGGGGTTATGGGGTTAGGGAGTTATGGGGTTATGGAGTGGGCTCTGCACCCCAAGGTATCCCTGGGGGCTCAGGGTGTCTGTCCCCTCAGAGGCTCAGAGGGGCCTGGGCAGGGCACAGCCCTGGTGGCACTGGCAGTGTGGCACAGCCCTGGTGGCACTGGCAGTGTGGCACAGCCCTGGTGGCACTGGCACAGCCTTGGTGGCACTGGCAGTGTGGCACAGCCCTGGTGGCACTGGCAGTGTGGCACATTCCTGGTGGCACTGGCAGTGTGGCACATTCCTGGTGGCACTGGCAGTGTGGCACAGCCCTGGTGGCACTGGCACAGCCCTGGTGGCACTGGCAGTGTGGCACAGCCCTGGTGGCACTGGCACAGCCTTGGTGGCACTGGCAGTGTGGCACAGCCCTGGTGGCACTGGCAGTGTGGCACATTCCTGGTGGCACTGGCAGTGTGGCACAGCCCTGGTGGCAGTGTGGCACAGCCCTGGTGGCACTGGCACAGCCCTGGTGGCACTGGCAGTGTGGCACAGCCCTGGTGGCACTGGCACAGCCCTGGTGGCACTGGCAGTGTGGCACAGCCCTGGTGGCACTGGCACAGCCCTGGTGGCACTGGCAGTGTGGCACAGCCCTGGTGGCACTGGCACAGCCCTGGTGGCACTGGCAGTGTGGCTGAGCCCTGGTGGCACTGGCACAGCCCTGGTGGCACTGGCAGTGTGGCACAGCCCTGGTGGCACTGGCACAGCCCTGGTGGCACTGGCAGTGTGGCACAGCAGGGTCAGGAGTGGCCCTGCCCAGGTGTCTCTCTCCAGCTGCAGCATCAGGGCCTCCAGGGCACTCCCCAGCACTTCCAGCTGCATTTGGCACATGGTGCCATGGGGGTTTTGTAGAGCTCACTTACATAGAGTATTTTTGTGGCTACTTTTTTAGATAAGGTGCAAATCTTAAGAAATAAAGAGTGTATGTGTGATCTACTTAAATGCAAGCATAATAAATGCTGGCTTGGCTTATCTTTCCTTTCCTTGGTAAAACTGTTATCTCTGATTTCTCAAAAAATATTAAATTCTGGTTTTGTTAATTATATAATTAAGTATTTGTGACTGGATGTTCTACATAGTTTAAATTGTAGTATATGAAATTACAAATCTGTCTCAATTTTCCTATTTTAGAGCTCAAGCTAGTTTCTATTTCTGTTGTATTTGACAGACATTCAAGCCTTCGTAAGGTCTGTCATGCCTACTTCTTTCAAAATTTGTGTATATCTTAATGAGGTTCCTCTGTAATCTCCCTTTTTTTGCCTAATTCCTCCTATCTCCGTGGCTGTCATTTGCAGAAGGTTCTCCAGCCCTGTAATATCTTTTTCAGAGGAGTGAACAAAGCTGCTCACACGAGCAGCACGCTCGCACTAATCCTTAATTCAGTGTTCAGCTGTGCTGGATACCCCTGTTAATGCATTCTGAAATGTTTTTGCCTTTCTCCTCCTGTAAGCAGAGTTGTAGGTTTTAAAGGTTAATCTACCATAACCTCCAACTCTTTGCTCAGTATTTTATGGCCCTTGGCCAGTGATGCTGCAGATCCCTCTGTGTCTCCTGCACTCTGAGCTGGCTCAGGCTGGGCTTCCTGCAGCCCTGCTGCTCCTGGGGCTCCATGGCCCATCCCCTTCTGTCCCCAGAGCCACACTTGTCTCCTCTGAGCCACTCTTGTCCCCTCTGAGCCACCCTGTCCCCTCTGAGCCACACGTGTCCCCTCTGAGCCACACCTGTCCCCTCTGAGCCACCCTGTCCCCTCTGAGCCACACCTGTCCCCTCTGAGCCACCCTGTCCCCTCTGAGCCACACCTGTCCCCTCTGAGCCACACCTGTCCCCTCTGAGCCACCCTGTCCCCTCTGAGCCACCCTGTCCCCTCTGAGCCACACCTGTCCCCTCTGAGCCACTCTTGTCCCCTCTGAGCCACCCTGTCCCCTCTGAGCCACACGTGTCCCCTCTGAGCCACCCTGTCCCCTCTGAGCCACACCTGTCCCCTCTGAGCCACCCTGTCCCCTCTGAGCCACCCTGTCCCCTCTGAGCCACACGTGTCCCCTCTGAGCCACTCTTGTCCCCTCTGAGCCACCCTGTCCCCTCTGAGCCACACGTGTCCCCTCTGAGCCACCCTGTCCCCTCTGAGCCACACTTGTCCCCTCTGAGGAATGTGCAGGCAAATGGATCAGTCCCTGCCTGATGCAGAGCAGACTGAAATTAAAAATAAAGAAGTTACACAAAAACTCCAGGCTCGGGGCTGTTGGCAGAGCTGGTTTTCCTTCTCTGCTTGGCCACTGAGATCTGGGTGCTGCTCCCTTACTGCATGAACAGCCCTGCAGCAGGAAGGAGGAGCCCTTCAGGACATCCTCTGTACCTTTGCATCTTGCATTCCTTCATCAGGACATCCTCTGTACCTTTACATCTTACATTCCTTCATCAGGACATCCTCTGTACCTTTACATCTTACATTCCTTCATTTCAGAGCATATCAAATGCAAATTAACGATGTGTCAAGGAAATCCTTCCCAAGTCTTGCATTCAGCCCATGCTGACATGCAGGACATGCAGAGTAGCTGTAGATAAAAACTTCATTTTTCACTTGTGCGAGTAAAACCTTTGTATTGGACTCCAATGTCCTTTCCAAGTGCCCAGGAACTGTCAGTTAAAGAAAATACTCCAGCACAAGGCTTTAGATTTTTTTTTTAAAAAAATCAGGTACAAGAGCTTGTTGAAAAACCAAAACAACCTAATGGAGTTAAAGTGGCCACATTGAAAGGGATTAAATCAAGCTTTTTTGGTTAATTGCAGCCTCTCACAGGCCCGCTGGGGATCTCTCAGTGCCAGTATTTAGCACCTCTGCCAACTGCCTGAATTTTAAGGCAATCTGCTGATAAAAATAAATGGAGCTTTTGACTAGTTATCATTTGACAGGTTTTAATTTTGCACTCTAAGAAATGAGCCAAGTCCCTGCAGATCGAGTGCCGGGTCATTCCCTCTCGGGAGCAGTTCCATCTCCCTGGAGAGGCAGGATGGGGATCTGGGAGCTGTGGGGAGCCCAGGGCAGGGGAGCTGGGCTCGGCCCTGGGCAGGGATGGATGGAGGCTGGGGGCTCTGCTTCCTTGGGCAGCTTCAGCCACAGCTCCCTGCAGAGAGAGCCCTTGGTGCTGGTGTGCTGAAACACCCTGTCCTGACTTCACAGTGCCTTGTAACGTAGGAAGTCCTGGTTTTCAGGGATTTTTAAAGTAAATTGGGAGTTGAGCTGTTGTTGGAAATTCAGCTATGCACTTTCTTCACATAAAAAGGCTTTTTTGAGCCTTCACAGACCACACAAAGACCTCCTGAACTTGCATCCCTTTGTTTTCAGAAAGCTTTTTTGTTGTTATTGTTCAGACTGTTGATCTGGAATGGTGGTTTCAGGTTGGACATCTTTAAGAGGGAGGCTGTATCCAGTCCCCATGAGAAGGAGAAGTCAGAGCTGTCCTGGGCTGGGGTGGTGCCAGGGCTGCAGCTGGCAGGGTGCCACTGCAGGGCAGGGCTGCTGTGCCACGTGCTGCAGCCTCAGTGGCAGCTGTGCTGCTCCTGTGGCAGCAGCTCCTTCCCTCCGTGTTCCCTGCTCCTGTGGAGAAGGTAGGCAGGCAGAGAGACCAGGAATGTGCCGTTCTCTTGGTTGTTTCCTGACTCCAGTGGGTCTCACACTGATCAGCTCTGTTCTCTGTACAGGAAAACTCACCTTTTTCTCAGCTTAAACAGGAGCATCATTCAACCTTCTTAATGGCTTCATGTCTTTGGGCTATGAAAGAGTGGTGGTAGATGCTGCCCTGCTGGAGCATTTGTAGGTTTATTTATTTGATTTTGTGCTCCCTCTTATGATGTTATCTCTCTGTGGTGAGCAGCAGCCTCTGTACATCCCCTCTAATCTCTTTTCTGATCTGCAGCAGAGGAGCTGAGCTCACTGTTTGAAAAGAAGAATTTTCGGGTGAAATCCCCGTGTTCTGGGAAGCAGTCCATCCTCTCTGTGCGGCTGGAGCAGTGTCCCCTGCAGCTCAACAACCCCTTCAATGAGTACTCCAAGTTCGACGGCAAGGTGAGTGCCCGGGGCTCTGTCGGGTGCCAGGGCTGCCCTGTGCCCAGGCCAGGCTCTGCTCCTGCTTTGGCTTCTCCAGGCTCCACGTGGGCTCCGTGGTGGCCGTCAGGTGCTGGCAGTGCTTGTCTAGAAACGAGCAATGCAGTGGTTCCAGCTTCAGCAGAGCCATTTCTGCTGTTTGCATTACAATTCTGGACTGAGAATGAGCCTTCTCTGCCGTGCTGTTCCCTCCTCCAGCAGGTTGATTGTGACAGAGTCCTGGCAAGTCTCTCTAGAGGTGATGAGACCCTTTGTGTAAATGATTGATTATTTGGCATTTAAAAAACCCCAAAACTGTTCTGTGTATCCACATCACAGCGCTTGCTGAATATTCCATGATCCATGTCCTTGTCCTCAGTGCTCTGTTGAGAGTGGGAGCAGCCATGCTCTCTTTGAGGGTGGGAAACTGAAGTATCAGTGGGTGGTATCTGAGGCAAAAAGAAGCACTAAT
This sequence comes from Passer domesticus, assembly GCF_036417665.1. Classification (NCBI taxonomy): domain Eukaryota; kingdom Metazoa; phylum Chordata; class Aves; order Passeriformes; family Passeridae; genus Passer; species Passer domesticus. The sequence continues at coordinate 12,519,096 of NC_087491.1, read as the reverse complement.
CCTTGTGTTTCTGCACAAGTGCTGATTTGTGTAACACAGGGAGGAGACTGGCTGCAAACCTGGCAGGTCGTGGGGTCAGGACATGGATCTGATGCTGCTCACACTGGGGATAAATGTCTTCCCTGTACTCCACATTGTCAGATATCCCTGTCATCAACTCTAAAAACTGAAATATAAACATGGGTGTGATGGATCATTGTCATATTGTTCCAAAACAAGTATAAATACTCCACAGATCTGTTTTCTGCTGGATTTGTTTGTGGAATCTCCTGTGGGAGGATGGAGTTTGAGCTTCATTACCATTGTGATGGAAGAATTTCATATTCTGTTAGGTGTTCTTGAAGTGGAAAGTCAGATCCATAATTCCAGTGACACTTCTAGGAGTATCTGGAATATTTGTGAAATGGTAACTTTTACACTATGAAGTTCAAGTGCAAAAGCTCCTCTGTTGTGATTTTGTATTTATTAGCATGTGGCAATTAGTGCTAGCTCAGTTTTCAGAATTCCTGGCCTCATTGATGAGTGACAGCAGCACTTTCAGGCTGACAGCACCAAGAGGCCTTTTTTCTAAACTCTGGGTTTGTTGTTCTTGTGCCACGAAATTTCAGTTGGGCAAACATTTAAATGATATCATGTATAGGGGAAGTAAAAATCAAATAGTTCTTTACAATCCAAAATAATTGAATGTGCATTTTGTTAGAGTATAATCTCACTCTGTTAATTTTAACACCATTGTTTCTATTACTCTGTTAGTGTATCAATAGTTTGCATACAAAGTTTATTCTCTGTAGCTCTGTATGTATGATCTAGTTTAATGCTTGGCTGACCATCTGAGATATAGAAGAAACATAACTCCAGTTGTGAGTTATTTTGCTTCAGTTCTCATGTAAGTTCAGTCAGTAAAAGCACCAAAAATCATCGAGCTTTTAAAAATTATTTTTAATGACATATCGTATGTCTTGTATTTATTTTTATTGATAATAGATGAACAGCATTTCACAGAAATATCATTCTTTCAGGGAATAGTGCATGACTTATTTACATAATTAACAGAGCCATGTATCTCTGGGGGAAATGGAACATAATTGGGGAAAGGGGGGGTGAGGAGGGGCTGGGGGCCTAATTAAACATGTCTTAAAAACACCCTACTTAATTATGTATTTACTCAGGGGGTCAGAGTGGCTGTGAGATCCTTAAGGCTGTAAGCAGGGCCATGGTGGAGTTGGGCAGTGCAGGTTCCAGGCTGCTCAGTAGCCCTCCTGCCTTGGTGCTGGGTGAAGCTCAGTGCTGTGCTGGGCTCTGTCCCTGCCCGTGCTCCCCGTCCTGCCTGGGCTCAGGGCCTGGCCTGAAATCCAAAAACCCTCCTGGTGCCCTTCCCTGTGCCCCCCGTGCTGTGTTCAGTCAGCTCAGCCAGAGCCTGGCATGTGCCGTGGTGCCAGCCTAGCCAGCGTGGGCACTGCTCACATTTGCAGGTGTTCCCTGCCAGATTTAGTGTCTCTTTCATAACCACTTCTGTGATTTTATGAAACAGTAAAATTTTAAAGCACTCTAATTTCTTCCTGTCCTGATCGCTTCATTAATTATCAAAACAGTAGA
>NC_087491.1:12452500-12510000 GCF_036417665.1 Passer domesticus | reverse complement strand
CACCTAAGGTTGGCTGATGTCCTCGAGGAACTTGAGCTGTCTGCTTTGTGCAGCAGAAGCAGAGGATTAGAGGTTGATCTGTTCAAGGATTGAATATTTCTGAAAACATTTATCTTTTTTAGAGCATCTGTTCGTTAAAATAGATCGTGGCATGTTCCTTAGCGCACAAATAATGTTTATGGTGTAGTTTTAATTATAAGTTTTGGTTGCATTTTGTTATTACAAAGAATAACTCTATTCCTCTGTATTAAATTGTAATGTTTATTACTAAGTAAAATATATATAATTCTTCTAAAGAGGCTGTTCCATCTCCTCACTGGAAGGAATTTGAGGATGGCTTGGGGTAATGAATGCATTTCTGCTGCAGCTGGAGCAGCAACACTTGGATCGATGTAAACCTGTGTTTTTGTCCCTCACTGGCACCGTGGGAGCTGAGCAGCCCAGGGCTGCAGGGCAGGCTGAGCTGGTGCCACACGGCTGCTGGGACAGCCCACCCTCTGTGCTGGCTTGGGCACACAGAGCAGGAGCCTGTGTGGGGCGAGATGCCACGGGAGGGGTGGGCAGGGCCATTTGTCCTAAATCTGAGACCCACGTGGACATAAACACAGCCCGGGCTGTAACGGGGATGGGCCTGGGGCTTCTCTCTCCCTCCATGTAACATTTGTCAGAAAAATAGCAGTACCAAGAATTCATATTAATAGCACTCCAAGTAAACCAGATTTTAATTCATAGAGAGCTGTACAAATGAATGTGTGCTACTATAATTGAAACGTGCTGTTACCAGCACTATGTGTCTTATTCTTTGCTCAGGACTTACATAATTTTATTAATTGTGGGAGTGAATGCCAAGCAAGAGCAGGCAGGGATTTGGGTGCTGGAGTGTGTGGTTATTTCTGTAAATCCTGGTTTTGGGTGTGCAGACCTGTTCAGGTGGAAGTTTGGAAGGAAACTGTCCAGCTCGGAGGTGATGTTCTCAGCTGTGTGTTGTGTAATTAACTGGTACATTAGGAGGGGGCTGGAATAAAACATGAGCACGTTAATGCAGCCTGGAGCTGGGGTTGTAGTGATGATTGCCATGCAGAGGACGAGTTGCTCAGAGCTGCTGCTGCCTCTGCAGCCTGCGGAACATCTGGACCTTTAATTGACAAATCGCGTGTGCTCCGCAGAGCAGGCGTGCTAACTGAAGCCAACAATTTAGAATAAAAAATAATAGTGTGTTATTTACCTTGCAGTTAAATATTCATACTTTGTTATGCTTTGGATAACAGGAAATTACTGGGTTAAATTTTTATGAATAGTGACAGTGTGAATAAGATAAATTAAGTATTTAATGATGTTAATGGAGTCTTACATCGTGATCTGCTAACTCTGCAGCACAAGCTGGGGTGATGCAGAGGAGAATCCTCTCCTCAGAAGGGAAGAACTTCGGGGCTTCACTGAGGAGCTGCAGGCTGGCAGTGTGCTGGGGCTGGTTTAGGAACAACAGGAGGAACCAAGTGCCCAAAGTAATGAAAATCCCCAGTGTAACCACCTGATGAAACAAACACCATCCCAGTCTTGCCATGGTAGGGAACAGTGTGCTGGGTTGGAAGGAAAGAAAAAAGAAAATATTGTTCCTTGTATTGCCATAAACATGTGTGCTCTGATCTGTTAGAAATTTCTGTGTGTTGTAAATACTGGGTTATTATATCTCCACTTTTCCCCTTCAAGTGCTTTCTGTGTGTCAGTTAAATACATAAGTGAGTAAGTTATGTTGTGGAGGTGATTGCTGGATCACAGAGTGTAGTCAACACCCTGTCACCCAAACCAGAAACATTTAACTGGGTTTAAAAGTGAGAAGACATTTTGCATTTGGGAATGGAAAAGCATTTGTTTCCATTTTGTGCAGTGTTTAGCGTTGTTTGCTGGGAGGTGAGTCAATGACTTGAATTAATTATAATTACTGAAGAGACGTATACTGATTGAGCAAATAAAGTAGTAAGCTCATTCGTGCCAAGGCTATCTAATTAAATGCTAACTTTGGGTAAGCTAGATGTGCATGAAAGATTAATTTTAAGAGATTTTTATGACTCCCACTAAATAATGGTTCAGTAAAATCTTTGCATTATATCATTAGAACATCTAATCTTAAAGTGATATAACATTTAGTCACAGAACTCCATTGTGCAGCAAGAGGCAGTAAATTGTCAGTGTTGAAAATCAATCACTTTTCTCTTGGAAATGTTTATGGACTTTGTTTTAATTTTGTGCTGTGGTGTGTGGTGAAGCAAAGCCGGGGTGAGGAGGACCTGCTGTGCCTGACTCTCCCACCAGCTCCAGTTCTGCAGGTGCTTCAGCCCCTGCTGGGGTGAGCTGGGGTGGAGCTGTCCCCAGTGTCCTGTGCCAGGTGGAGTGTCAGTGGCCACACAGGGACCTGCTGGAGGTACACATATCTGGTGTTGGAGACAGGGTGCATTCCCTCATGGACTTCGATTAAAATTTGATTTTAATTCTTAGAAAGTCCTCAGAAGGACTGATAAATTTTAAATAATTTTTTTTTTATTTGACATACTGTAGGAGTGCACCAGGGAGCCTTAAAATAATCCATCAATAAAAATACTAGGAAAATTTTTATGATTTATTGTACATTTTCAATGTATCCAGTTACTCCTCACTTTCTTAAAGGATTGGTGGGATATAACATTTCTAACAATAAAAGCTTAATGGAATCAGATTTGTGATTTCCTAGAAAATTAACGAGATATTTTGTCAATTTTATTCCAGACTTCATTTGTCAGAATATACAGTGTCCAGTGACAAGCTAAAAGAATTTTTTGACAAATTAACTGTGCCACAGGTGACAGATCAGGAAAATGTTAATTTAACAGCCCCTTTATGCTTCCCAGATTTATTGGAGGCTATTAAGGAAACTCCAAATGGTAAGGCCCCTGGCCCTGAATAGATTTTCCATTGAATTTTATACAGGATCTATTAATAAAGTTTGATGCTGCCTCTTTGAATATCGGTAATTGTCCTTTATCTTCTGGGTTTCCTCAGCATTTCCACTTGGAATACAGTTTTAGCTGGCAGCCAGCAGTAATTGTGGTTCCAGGAAGGGCTGTGGCTGTGAGTGGGTCCCTGCAGAGGAGGAGGAGGCTGCAGCTCCTGCAGGAGCTGGCACTGGGGTGGCTCTGTCCCCTGGCCAGGCTGGTCACTGCCCGTGCCACCACGGCCAGCCCTGGCTTCAGGTCTCAGCCTCCCTAGTACCTCATGGCCATCAGCTTTACAGACCCTTAATTAATGCAACTATTTCTCTGACTTTTTAAAAGATCTTGAGTATAACAGCAGTGCTTTGAGCCTGCTGTTGTTGGGATTGCTCCCCTTGCTCCCAGAGCAGTTGGAATCCTCATAGGTGTGTGAGCTTTACCTGGCTGAAGTCATTTGGGTGTTCACACTGAGTGTTTGTGAGCAGAACAGGACAGCTGTGGTGGAGATAGCAAAAATAGGCTGGAGGAGGCAGGGGAGATTTAGAGATGGGGAGGACTAAGGAAGGTTTAGTTAAAAACCAGCAAACTCCAGGTAAGTCAGGGTGTGGGGCAAGGCAGAGCTTGTGAGAGGAGCCCCAGGAGTGTGGCTGCCAGGTTTGGGACAGCTGGAGCCCAGGGTCCTGGACAGGGTGATTTTATAAATCCCTGGGTTTGGGTTTGAGCTCACCCTGTTCTTGCAGTGCCTGATGGATAATCTGGTCTCTGGTGTCAGCCCCAGCTCCTGCCTGGGTGTATCAATTGCAGCCTTGGCATCACCTCCCACATCTGGCTGTCCATTTTTCTTGGCTCTTCCATTATCAGGACCCAGCATTATTTACAATTCTGCCCTCCTTGGATTTATATATGTAACTGAGGTGGTGTGCCAAGGAGCCACATTAGTTTCCTGGTGCCTGCTGTTTGCTCCCTCCCTTAGCAGAGCAGCCTCAGCCTGTTGCAAACCTAGCCCTTCCTTTAAATGAGAAAAAACTGTTTCTTCTTACCCTAAAAATATGGGAAGAGGAGGTATCTGTTCTATAAAAATGCTTTCTTAAAAAATAAATGTATTATGTTGGGATGGATTTTAATAATACTTTTAGCTATGCCAGTATGAATAACTTTAATCTTTAAATTCCTATTACTTCTCTAATTTATAATCACACTGAAGGATCAAATGGTTTTTAACAATATATTGAAATTAGCACATGGCATTTAACTCCCTGTTTTATGCTCTCATTATAGATTTATAGCATTGAATCCTTTTATTCTGTTACTTAGAATTCCAAGTGATTAATTCAAGGAGCCCTTTCTCTTCTCAAGGCCCCTGTAGTATGGAGGAAGGTGGAGATGCAGAGTTTCTTGGAGTGCTTTGGAAGAGGGGTCAGGATGTGCAATCTTTTGTTTATTTAGAAGATTTCTGGGTGAAAGCTGCAGTCCTACCTGCAGTGGATTGAACATTCTCTTCAAACTGTGTAGATCTGTGTTGCTGTGTGCTTTATGGTCTATTTAATTGTCAATCTCCAGGGCACCAAATGGGTTCTTTTCATCCAGTGAGTTCAGTGAACCCCAGTATCAGTTGGTTCTTCTTGGTGTCCCCAAACAGAGCTCGTCAGTGGCTCAGCTCTGTGTGTGGCTTTGTTCTGCTCTTGGCTGGCCAGGGCCAGGCCTTGCTGAGGGTACCTGTGCTCCCTCTGGGGGCTGCTCAGGCGGTGGGGAGGAGCTGCAGCAGAGAGCAGAAATGCAGAAAAAGGGTAGTGCACTTCAGAAGTCTGAGGCTGGTTTGTTGGGTCCCTCTTCCTTCCCATCCCACACATAATTCCATTTTTTTTGGATTCTGCAGGAACATGGGATCCTGCAGCAAAGTTCAGGCTCCTTATGGAAATCTGTGAAATCATGTCCAGATATTTCATGTCCTTTTTACACATAAACAGCAGGGAAATAATTGGAATTTAAGTGTTTAATCTCCTTCCAATTTTAAGGCATAGCAGCACATTTTAGTTTTCCTGCTGAGCCGAATCCCATCCGCCCCGATCCTGCATAAACCCTGTCACACTTTTTTGTGCATCCTGATGAAATATGCTTCCTCAACAGGGCCACGTCGGTACAACGGCAACCAAAAAAATTGATGTCTACCTCCCCCTGCACACGAGCCAAGACAAGCTGCAGCCCATGACCGTGGTGACCATCGCCAACGCCAAGGTGCACGACCTGATCGGGCTCATCTGCTGGCAATATACAAGTGAGGGACGGGAACCCAAGCTGAAGTAATGCTCTTTCTTTACTACCTCCTGACCTCTAAATTTCTCCTCTGCAGCCTTTTCGCACACTGAAACGGATTGCTGTGCCAGAGTTTGGAAATATAAATCCCAGCACCTTCACATTTGTCAGTATTTCCCTCCGAGCTGCACACGTGCACCTCCAGCCATTTCTGTCTCAATTAACTGCTGTGTGCTGGGAAATGATCAACAGGAAGGCTTGGACCTGTAGATGAGTCATCATTCAAAACTATGTAAAAATAATGCAAGCTTTCTCTCTTTTGGTGTCACAGAGGCATTTGTTCTTTCATGTCCCATCTATTTTTAGCATCTCTAATGGCTAAGATTACAAGATGTCAGATAAAGTCCAGAGCTCCTCCAAGTCCCTTTGCTCTGTTGGAGCACTGCTGGTGGTTAGTAAGAGCTGCTCCTTTTTCCTGGCAGATGACAGGAGATGCATAGAAAGGTTCCTCAGAACAGCTCACCTGAGCAGCTTTTGTTTTAGAACAACTGTGTAAAATACTTCTAGATTTGCTGAGCCATAGAACATAAAATAAGGACTTAAAGTAGTTTATACAGAGTTATCAGTAGCAGTTACTGGCAGGGATGTCCCTGGTGCAAAGGAGGTTGATAGTTTTGTTTGGGTTTTTTTCTATATGAGCCAAATTTCACTTCTTTATTGTTCCTGGAATATTGAATGAATAGGGTGGGGGTTTTTTGGTCCTGAATTTTGCAGCTCACTCTTTCAGCATTTTTCAGGAGCCCTGGAGGGCTCAGCAGTCTCAGCTGCTGCTGTAGCACAGCTGTGGGGGCAGTGGGAGTGAGGCACTTGGGATCCGTGTTTGGGTTTGCTGATTCCTGTTCCATGGACAGGGCACACAGCAAAGCAGCTCCTCTTGAAAACACTTCCATGGATGGTCTTTCTTTGGATATAGGTTTTCCCTTAGCTCTTCTCAACAGACATGTGAAATGTTTCTGGGGTTTAACACTTGGGTTTGATTTGTCCTTTTTTATGTTCTGAGAAGAAATACAAAATTATTCACAGATGGTGCCATTTCATTTGCTGTTACTAATTTCTGTTCGTTATATCACAAGTTCAGAGAAGTGTCCTTTGTGTATGATTAGGCTATTTTTTAATGAGTGAGACACCACTGATGTCAGTCTTTGGGCACACACATATTTTTCAGGAGCACAGCAGAGCTCAAAGGGAGCAGCACCCATGAGTGGAGTGTTCCATGAACCATCACTGCCCACAGCAAAAGGCAACAGTGGGAAGAAATGAATTTCGCTGCCTGCCTTGAAGGATAAGATGTTATGATGTGTCAAAAAGTGCTCATGAGCAAGGAGGCTGTCCACTGTAATCAAATCTCAGGCAGAAAGAATAAAATAAATAATGGAGGCGTGAGTTCCCAAGAGCACTTGTCAGACACAGCAGCAGCTGAGAGTCTGGGGACAAAGGCTCAGGCTGAGGGCCAGAGCCTCGAGTTTCCAAGAAATTTGTTTGCTTGTAGGTCCTTAATTGTTTCTCATAATCTTTTTTTTTAGCATTGCTGCCAGTCCTGAAGCAAGGATTGCTTTAACTGTAAACTAATTCTCGTATTTCCAAGTAAGGAAGGAGCTCGTGTAGGATACCCATTCTACACTGGCCATTTGTTCCTCATTCAGTCAGGTGAGAGTGTGAAAAGACAAAATGGGGATCATTGTGACACTGCACTGAAGTACATCTATAGAATGCCTCAGATGGGTATGCAAGGCATGCAGAGTGACAACTATACCTGCTAGTGACACTGTGAGAATAATGAGGAGGTTTTAGACTTTATAATTAGGAGAAACAACCTCTTCTGTCTTTAGGAAAAGAATATATTACTGCCTAATTCCTTTTCCTAAAAGATAGGTGTAAGAGTCTGAAGTGAATGAGTACCAGTTGACAGCTTTGAGAACATTCTGTATTCAATTAGGCTGCCTTTTTTTATTATAATTGCATTGTATTTGTCTCTATTCAGTCTCTTGGTTCCAGGAACCACTGGCAGGGTTAGCAGCCCTGTCCCTGGCCCCCCACACATGGACCTGGCTTGTAACCCAGCAGACCATTTTCTTGCCAGCCCCCAACAGATGTGCTGGAATGATTCCACCTGCAAAAAATAAACAAAATCCCTTTCTAGGAAGAAATTAATGGTGAGATGCACAATTCAAATACCTTTGCTATTTTTAGAAGTGAGGAGTGAATCTCTCAGTTTTTGTGCTGAACTTGTAAGTTCCCAACCTCAATCTCACTCAGCCTGGTGGAGGTTCAAGGTGCAGAACAGTTTTACTCACTGGACTTTATTTTATTTTAATACATGGTGACTAAGTCTGTGTTAGTGCTGAGGAAGCCAGCCCATGGCTGAAGACATCTGTGACCCCTCAGGTGTGCGGGCTGTGAGCAGTGCTGTTGTTTCCCAGTTTGTCCATCTGTGTGTTGTTTTCTGGGAGAGGAGCTGGTGGCCCTGGGAGCTGCTGGGAGTGCTCTGCTGCCCGTGGCTCTGTGCCCCTCCAGCTGTGCTGGCAGCTGTGCAGGTGCCTCAGGAGCCAGAGGAGAATGCTCACTGTGCAGCCCAGAGGCTGGAGAGCAGCAGGGCAGGAAGGAGCACAGCTGTGGCTGCTCACAGTGACACTGGCATGTCACAGACTGCCAGGGACATTCCTGGGACAAACCAGCACCAGGGTCTGTGATCCCCAGCAGGGACAGGGTGTGGAGCCACTCCAGAGGTGCCCTGAGGGATGGAGCATCCCTGCTCTGGGGACAGGCTGGCACTGGAGCCCTGCAGGGCCTGAAGGGGCTCCAGGAGAGCTGGGCAGGGACTGGGGACAAGGCGTGGAGGGACAGGACACAGGGAATGGCACTGGCTGGATGGGAGATTGGGAATTAGGAATTCCTGGCTGTGAGGCTGGTGAGGCCCTGGCACAGGGTGCCCACAGCAGCTGTGGCTGCCCCATCCCTGGAAGGGTTCAAGACCAGAAAGTTTCTTTACTAGTATTTGCAGAATTTTCAAAATTCGGAGTGGTGAGTGTTGCTGAATTACCTTTGGTGAGCAAATTTGCAGCTTACATGAACAGCAATGCATCATTATTCCCTGTTTTCTATAATAAATGTCTCAGTCATGACAAGATGCCTATAGATCACCTGGACTAAGCACTCTCAATAAAGCACAGTTGCAACCAAAGGTTTGTGAATTAATTGAGAAAATTGCAAATCAGGTAGTCAGTGAAATAATTCATTGTCACATCCAATCAATAAACTTTGTAAATCAACTCATTTAATTCAAAAAATGATCTATATAGATCAAGCGACCAATTAAACAATTAGCATACACTTTACAATTAATTAATTTAAGCATCAATCATGCAATTAAAACTCCAAATTTAAACTGCAGAGTTTAGAAACACGCTGCCACATGCACCTCCAGCTTTACTGTATGGCTGGGGAAAGGCCTGAGTGCTGGCAGGTTTACAGCCAGAAAGAATACTTATTCAGGTCAATAATTTAAACTGAAGTAACATTTGAAATAGATTTCAATGTTAGGAAATTATGATTAATACCTGTTTGGCAGCTATAAATAGTTGTTTCCCTCTGGGCTTTCATCTGTGGAGAGAAAGAGGCTCAACTCTTTATTTCTTTCACATTGTATCTGTTTCAGCTTTCTGTGTTAGTTCTACTTGTTGGTGTTTATTAATTTGTGACTGCTTTTAGTGACTGAACTTAGGTATTTAGTAAAGGTAAGTTTTCTGCTAATCATTGCTGTGTGTTGGACAGATTTTTTACTTTTCCCATAGTTCATTACCCTGCTTACCTGCCCGAGATCACTCTGCTTTTCCAGCCTCAGAGACAAAACTTCCACAGCTGTTTGACCTGTGAAAAATCACAGACACCGCTTGTTTGCCTTTAGCTCTGAAGTGCCATCACCATATAAATAAATAAATTTCCACAAATGGAGAAATATTCCTTCCTGCTTTGTGAAACCATGGAACTTTCATAGATTTTAGTGCCTTTTAATCACCGCCAGGTTTTGCTTGTGGAGCAGTTAAGGACGAGTCTGCTTTGCTCTGAGGTTTGGGTTTTCCCACCAGCACGGGGTTGTGGCAGCAGCACACGCTGTCCCTTTGGGGCCAGGCTGGTGTCCCAGTGTCATTTGGGGCCAGGCTGGTGTCCCAGTGTCATTTGGGGCCAGGCTGGTGTCCCAGTGTCATTTGGGGCCGGGATGGTGTCCCAGTGTCATTTGGGGCCAGGCTGGTGTCCCAGTGTCGTTTGGGGCCGGGATGGTGTCCCAGTGTCATTTGGGGCCGGGATGGTGTCCCAGTGTCGTTTGGGGCCGGGATGGTGTCCCAGTGTCGTTTGGGGCCAGTGTCATTGCAGGCAGTGCCCCGTGCAGGCAGTGCTGACCCTGAGCTCTCTGTCCCAGTGTCATTTGGGGCCAGGCTGGTGTCCCAGTGTCATTTGGGGCCAGGCTGGTGTCCCAGTGTCGTTTGGGGCCAGTGTCATTGCAGGCAGTGCCCCGTGCAGGCAGTGCTGACCCTGAGCTCTCTGTCCCAGTGTCATTTGGGGCCAGGCTGGTGTCCCAGTGTCGTTTGGGGCCAGTGCCATTGCAGGCAGTGCCCCTGCAGGCTGTGCTGACCCTGAGCTCTCTGTTCCAGTGACAATGTCAGCGCCTACTGCCTGCACATCGCCGAGGACGACGGCGAGGTGGACACGGACTTCCCTCCCCTGGACTCCAACGAGCCCATCCACAAGTTTGGCTTCAGCACGCTGGCCCTGGTGGAGAAGTACTCGTCCCCAGGGCTGGCGGCCAAGCAGTCGCTCTTCGTGCGCATGTGAGTACCGGGCTGGGCACGGCCCTGGGCCTGCCGCCTCCTCCTCCTCCTCCTCTGCCCCCCTGGCCTGGGCACAGCTCTAAGCCTTCCTCCTCCTCCTCCTCCTCCCTCCACCTGACCTCACCACAGCCCCGGGGCCTCACCTGTTGGTGATGCTCTGCAGTGACCCAGGTGGTTTTATAGACAAATGGTTGCAGTGTGGTTTAGTAACAGTGCCGTGGTTGAGAGGAGAAATGAGCTCCAGCCAAGCAGGACTGGACATCCCCCTGCCAAGCCTAGAAGAGTTTGGTGAGGGACATCCCATCCACCCTGAGACATGAGCTGTCTGACTTGTACATCAAGAATTTGCTATGTCCTTATGAGTGAAATAGGGATATATACTGTGCTTGATCAGTTTTATTTTTCTTTACTTGTGAATGAAAAATCTCTTAAACCATCAGAAGGCCTTAATTACTAGAACAAAATGCCAGGAGCATAAGCCACTTCTTACTTGGGAAAAATATTTCATGTTTGGAGCTCTTGAAATGAAAATGCTAATAGGGTTTTCCTGGTTATTGGACATTACTTACATTTCTTAACACTACAGCTGCTTCTAGTTCTGAATAATCAGACATTTTTAAAAAAATCTGGCTTATTTAATTAGTTTTTATATTCTTTATTGTGTGCTGTGTTTCTTAGCGACGTTCCAAAGCATCCTACAGAAAGCCATTGTCAGAAATCCCACGTGTATTCCCAAAGGCCACATTCACTTTGTTCCACTGCATCAGGGCACTGGGAAATAAAATATTCCAGCCCCAGTGTTCACAAGTAAGGTATTCAAGGCTGAGATGCTGGGCTGTGCTGCACTGAGCCCGTGGTGAGGAAGGGGAGGTCATTGTCAACAGAGAATTCTGAATTGTTGCTGATTTCTCATCTGGGAAAAGTGCCCTTCCCCAGCTGTCCTGGGGGCAGGGGCTGGGGCTGGCTCACAGGAGCTGGCACTGCCCTTCCCAGGGAGCCCAGAGGCCTCAGCAGGGTCCAGGGCTGGCCAGCAGGGCTCTGCCTGCAGAAAAATGCAAAATCTTTTGGTTTAGCATCATTTGTGCTGATGTGAGGAGCTTGGAAGGTGCTGCTGAGGAGAAATAGGGCAGCTGCATCATAAGCAGTGCTCTTCTGAAAGGGTCAGTTTGGTGGTGCCAGCGTCCACATTTTAATTTTAAATGGCTTGTGATTACTGTGTAAATAGCTAGGTTTAAATTAGAATTATTAATGTGTCCCCTAGAATAAAGAATTACTTGATCATCACTTGATCACAAGGTTGTTACCTCTGTGAGTTTACATGTGTGTGCTGTCTTATTTTTGCAGGGAATTGCTGTAAATTCTATGTCTTCTTCCTTCCTGTCACCCTACCGGTGCATGTAATTGTGGTTTTATATTTTGCATCTCTTTTTTTTTTTCCTCCTCGTGCTGAAGTACTTCAGCTGCTGCCATGTCAGCCTTGTGACTTGTAATGTTTATTAATACTGAATCACTGTTGAGAAATGTGGATGCCTGTGAGGAGCTCGGTGCTGGAGCCGGCTCCTCCCCGTGCTGAGCGCCTGGGCCCCACCAGGGACCCCCTCCAGCAGGACGTGTTTGAGCAGGAGCAGTTTGCAGAACTTCATACACTTCAGCTCCTGCCAAGGCAAACTCTGAGCCACTCGAGTTGGTTACAAATGCCCAGAGGGGGTGGCTGGAAGTAGCCCACAGTGCAGTTTATATTCCGAGCTGGATGTGAATGTCTTTGTGGCTGTACAGAGTAGTAAATAATTGAGTTTGATTAGGGAGAGGGACCTCATTATCCCCCCACCTGTGCCCAGCTGGTAGGGGAGGGTCGAAATGAAGCCATTAGCTGTCGCTCTTACTGGCATCTCAAAGAGCTCAAATACATCTGTGTCTTATTTTCTTTTCTGGCACAATCAGTCGAGCAAGCTAAGCAGGCATGACCGAATTTGGCAAGTTCCAAGGACTCTGGCAAAGTTACACAAGGAGAAGACGGAGGGCAGTCGTGCTGGCTGCTCAGTGCCCATTAGTCTAGCAGGTTGTGCTGTTGGAAGGTGCTGCTGTGGAAAGCAGAGCTTTGCCCAACATCAGCCACAGCACCCGCACACGGCCCCGCTCGCCTGTCCAGGGGCTTGGTCAGGAAGAGGAAACAAAGCACCACATCCATGGAAATACAGCCTTCTTGAGGTGGTGAGGTCATCCCTGAAAGGCTTAAAATAAATCTGTACCATCATTAGGGCTTTTTCCCTTGGAAATTTTATTATTGGAACTTGACACACTCGGTCTAATGGTGTTTCGAGGAGCTGTAGCTCGGCTGCCAGTTGGCACACAGAGGAAATTTGGCATCCAGTTCCTCTGCTCTGTAGCACTTTTTTCTGTTTTGATACAGTACTTAAATTGCTTTGACTATTATATACAAATTTTCAAAGCAGCACCTCTGCCATACCCAATAGTTTAGGGTTTGAAACCCTTTTAAAATACCAGACTTGCACTGTGCATTTGCAAATTCAGTTCAAAGCCCTGAAATGTGGTTTTTCTTGGACTCCAGCAGCAGTGCCCAAAAGGCCTGTTCCTGGTTTGTACATGGGGGTGGTACATCTGCAAAGTACATTTTAGAATATTCATGTAAAATTTAAGACAGTTAATGTGGGTGCAAAATTAAGAATGTGGCTCTCAGGATAGTGGAGAGGGAGGGGTAGGAGGGCATCAGAAAACCTGATAGAGGTCTAAGGACTGTTACAGTGGTGTCAAAATGCAGCCAGTTAAACTCAATAGTGCACAGAGCTAGGCAAGGCCAATCTGAGAAGCACAAAATCAGGTCATTTAGGCTCAGAATAAAAATTGTGGCTCGCATTAGTTAGTCCAGTTCCTGTCACTGTGCACTTTATCTTAAAAATTACCCAGCTTAAGGTAAGTCCATTGCATCAGCTGGGATTTTGAGTCTTAAGTCTGACTTTGTGCTGATCAAGTGGAAATTGCTATTAGTCTCTCCCAGGCACTTCCAGCCATGCCAGCTGGTTATGCAGTGAGCTTTAAGTGCTATAAATTCCACTTCTGGAAAGTAAATTCCACTTCTGTGTTTAAAAAAAATAAAGAAAAAAAATCAAAAATTTAAAAAATTGCTCGAGATTGGAAAGCAGCTTTTCAAAAAGTTCTCTTCTCATTCAGAGCAGGAATCCTTTGTCCTTCCAGTGTAGGTTGTTTTATTTTGTGGCAAAAGGGGGGACCCTGCCTGTTCCCGTGGCACCTCGGCCCCACGAGGAGAGCTTCTGCCTCTGCTGCTGTTTCCCTTTCCCTCTCCTGAACCTTGCCACCCTGGCTCCAGCACGGAGGCTGTAAAAGAAGATGGAAAGCCAAGTTACTGCAGAATGATCACTATCATTAACATTCACGGGTGGTTCACTTATCATTCCTGACTGCACAGACATGGCAGCCGTTATGAAACGTCCACAGGTGTAGCACGATGATACATATTACATTGTGCCACAATGGATTTATGTATTCTGTAACAAAAGAAAAGTGTAATGAAAAAATACAGAAGGTAATCCTTTATTCCTCCACTGCACAATTTATCAGTAATGCCTGTGGATGATAAGTGCCAGGGATTTCCTTTGCTTGATTTAACCTTGTCACCCAGGTATGTTTTTGCAAAATGACAGAAAATACAAGCTAAGGAATTTCTTTGGCTTCCAATTTGCCAGCAGCAGTTTTAATTGATTGACCAGCATCTGCTTGTCTGTCCTATTTTCATAGTGTTGACCTAAAATGAAGGTATCACACCTTAGCAGAGCGAGGTAGGACGCATCGTTTGTGATTGCAATTAAGGATGTGCTGGGGCTGGGCTGAGTGAGGACAGTCCATGGCCAGGGCCAGTGCAGAGCACGCTGGGGAGTGCAGAGCTGAGGTGGGTGTGTGTTCCTCAGCACAGTGGGCTGTGCTGTGGCACACAAGGCGGGGTGTGGTGGGCTGCTGGTGCTCCAGAAGCTCCAGCACGGCTCCAGGACACCTGGCAGCGTGTGCAGTGCCAGGACGAGGAGCAGTGGCCTTAAACTAAACCACAACAAGTTCCTCCTCAGCATGAGGAAGAACTTCTTCCCATGGAGGGTGGCAGAGCCCTGGAACAGCTGCCCAGGGAGGGGCTGGAGTCTCCCTCTCTGGAGGCATCCCAGACCCACCTGGCCACGTGCCTGTGTCCCCTGCTCTGGGTGACCCTGCCTGGGCAGGGGATTGAACAGGGTGATCTCCAGAGATCACCTTCCACCCCAGCTGATCTGTGATGCTACAGGACTTCTCCTCTGGGCACAGAAACGTGCCCTGACTGGCCTGGCCCTGGGGTGACGGCAGGAGCTCTTTGGTCTGGGCTGCAGTCCACCCCCGGCTCAGACGTGTGAGCTTGCTGAGTGCTGAAATGTTGCTCTGACGTTGTGGTGCCTTGTGAGAGGGGAGCCAGGGCAGGGAGGGGAGCAGCTGGGCCAGGGTGGGGGTCCAGCCCCCCTGGCTCTGCTCCAGAGCAAACAGCCAAGAGTTTGCAAAAGCAGGGCGCGCTCCACGTCCCCGCGCTGCTGCCAAGCCCTCACTCACGGCTCGCACACTAAATATAGCTAAACACTGAGGCTTTCTTATTGTGCTTTGATCAGTAAAATAAACTTTCAGAGATTGTTCTGGGATGAGATCCAGCTTCTGAGGCAAAGAATGGCCGTGGCTCGGGCAGGGGTTAGTAATGGAGTGTCAGGGAAATCAGTCTGACAGTTCTCAGGCCAGCTGCTCAATGGAAAGAATCGGCGGAGCCGGGACAGCCCGGAACGCGGCGGATCACAGCAGCCCTGCTCTTTAGTGGCTCAAGTGTCAGGGACTGAGACAAAAATCTCCCTTTTGGGGCGTTGGGGCCATCTGCCAATGGCCACTCTGTGCCCAGTGCGAAGGGGGCTGCATTCCCTGCTCTCTTTGGGGTGAACAATGTTGAAAAGCATTTTGTACAGAGGGGACAATTGTGATTCGGGTTGGTTTGGCCATAGCAGCTTATGGAAGACTTCTGTTGCCTTTGCAATTTCTTTTTTCCCTAGAGTATTTTAATTTATTTCCCTGTACTTTGGTTGGAGTTTTCTGGAAAATTCCAGTAGGTATTGCAGAGCATCATATGAATTACCTGGAGGCATCAGGTGCTGTGATGGTCTGGTCCAGCATGGAGGGCTTTTCAATGAGAAACCTTGTGTTGCTCAAATAAAAGCACAAAGGTAGTTTCCTTTTTGTGGTTATAACTGTAAAATAGGTTTTTCACTTTAAAGAATCCACTGAATCTTGCTCAGCGGGTCAGCTGGAACTGAAGCTGTGAGGCTTTTGGGAAGCGAGGGGCTGGCCAGGTAAAGGGCAGGTGTGTGGTGCTCGTGCAGGTCATGGGGCTCCACAGCAGCTTCAAGGGAAATTTGCTCCTCAGTGAAGTGCTGGGGAAGATCTCTGCTCATTGCAGGCATTGGCCTCTGAGCCCTGGGGCTGTTCCCAGGACAGCAGTGTCACCTGCAGAGGTGGTGACACTCCCTCAGCTCTGCTCCTGCTGCACCGAGCACGCGGCAGAAACAGAGGGAAAAGTAGATGCATGAAAAGGTTGGGATTATTTGGTTTGAAGACGAGTAAGATAGAGTTATAAATAATAAATGGTCTGGAGAACATAAATTTGGGCTTTTAGGCAGTTTCATTTTGCCAGGAACAAAGGGAATTGAAAATGAAATTCAGATGAGAGCAGCGCACAACTGAGCAGAGGGAAACGGCGTCTCACACCAGCGAGGGGGGACATCCCCTGAGCCCGGGCTTGGCTGCTGCTCCCACGAGCACGAGTGGCCCCAGGACAGCGAGCTGTGACCAGCATGTGGCCAGGCAGGGCTGCTGGCCCCTGTGCCACGCTGCAGGCAGTGCCCTGAGCAGTGAGTGGCCAGGGCTCTGTCCTGGCTGGGGATGTCACTGAGGGCTGGGGATGCCGTGTCTGACGTGACCTGGGCTCCAACCTCTGGTCCCAGCATTTGTGTTTCAAAGTGACATGTAATATGGGTTTGTTTTGCAGGATGTACTTGTGTTGCTTGGATTGCTTTCGCCTGCCAGTTGCTTTTAAAAATATTCCAGCTGTGCTGTTCATATAGAGCTGTACTCCCTGATTAAAATTCCTGGTTGCCAGATACAAGGCTCCTCCTCCTGCCCGAATAGCTTTGCAAACCAGTTTTTTCCATGCAGAGAAATCTCTCCGGTGGGAGCCTTCAGCTCTCGGATTTCCCTGGAACTGTCTGCAGTGACATCTACTGACATGAGCTGAGACTGACTGCGAGGGCTAAGGGGCAAAATTTACTGATCTGCTCATTCAGAGTCTCTTCTATTATACAGTCTCTGCTTCCCCAGGGGTGCCCCTCTCGGTGTTTGGCAGCAGTATCCCCCACAGCTGTCCCCATGCTCTTTGCAGTCCTTCCTTTCCCCTGTGTGGCCTCTCCCATGGGTGATGGCCAGGACAAGGACCCACTGCCTTGCATCTTTCTGGGAGATTTTGTGCCATTGTGTTCACAAAAACATGGCCCTGTTAGGCTGGAAATAATGCACTGAAGCAATACCTCGATAGTGCTGCACAGCTGCTGTCACTGAGGGTGTGCTGCCCCTTGTCCCTAACGGTTTGTTACGTGTGGGACACGGATGAAAATGCCACTGCAAACTGCTTTTCTGTGGTGTGCTGTGCAGCACAGACACGAGCTGGGGAGATGAGGAGCCCCCCAGCTACACTGGCTCATTTTTCTCTTCTAATGCTGAACGCCAAGTGATCAAAAATAACAATAAATTAGGAAAATCCTTACACCCCTGTCTTGAATCTCAACCCGTTTTGGCTGGTTTTGTCTCTGCCTTGCTAAGGCAGTTTGCTTGGTTTCTCCTTTTAACTTCCCTTTCCAGCCCAACTTCGTTAACCGTGTGCCTAACGAGTGCTTTGCTTGAAGCTAACGAGGGCTGCGGGGAGCTGCCAGTGATGATTGTTTTGTAAAACTGCATGTGCATCTGTCTTGCAGAAATGCTGCTCATGGATTCTCACTTATTCAGGTGGACAGTATGAAGGTCACCATGAAGGATATCTTACAAAAGGCCTTAAAGAGAAGGAAGGGATCACAGAGAGGCTCAGGTGGGTTATTTATCGTATTTTCTAGAGGGCAGGGTGTTTTCTCCATGAGTATATTTTATATCTCTTTTTAACTGTTGTGAACGTTGCCCAGGTTTTGGGGGGTTGTGTCCCAGCCCCACTCACAGCAGTTCTGTGCACAGGTCTGTGTTCTCCATGCTGGCACAAAGCTGGCAGTGCAGGAGCTGCATAATGTTTGCTGCAGAGCAGTATATCCATTCCTGCAAATATTTATTTATGATAACAAAGCCATTTGCATTCAAGACCAGTTCATGGTAATTTGGGATGATGGGTAGAAGTACAGCAAGTCCAGCCCATGACAGAGTTTGTATATATACTTCTAATTTATGTAAGAAAATTATGCTTAGTGCGATTTTAAATAATTTCAAGGATTCATTGTTATTTGTAGTGAAAAATTTACTTTCTGCAATGTTATCAAAATAGTGCTGTTATAGTTAAGGCATATGAACACTTAAAAAAGGAAAATGTACAGTGCTTGTATTTCTATTTTAAACAATGTTTTTCTGGGGGGTAGATGTGCATTCACATATGTGTTAGTGTATATATTTCAGAAGTATAAGGCTGAGAGATCTTTCCAGCAACAAGAAATAATTACTGAGAGAAATTGCACCGAGTCTTGTCACGCAACAAAGGAACTTTAATATAAACCCATCTATATAGTGGGAAAGATAAGGATCTTGGCTTTGTAAATGAATGAAACCTCCTTATACACCCTCAGTTTTAACTATGGGAAAAGAAAATAAACCCTGTTCTCCTTAGAAAAAGTAGTTCAGTGCAGTTTTTAAATGCGTGTATAATCTGTCATGGATTTAATTAGCTATCTTCAGATGAGAGCTGAAGTTTTAATAAAAGTTAGAAGAGATAACACAGTGAAGGACACGGATGAGCTGTCTCAAGGCCATATTCCAAGGGAACGATAAGAGCTGTAAAAAATGGCAGAGAAGAGCAATTGAACGGAGCAATGAAAATCTGATTCTCGTAAAAAAAAAAAAAAGCAGGGGGGGGGAGGTTGGAGGAGGAGAGGAGCGGGGCTGGGGGTGGAGAGGAGCCCCGGCAGCCTGCAGCAATTTGGAGGGTGGCCAGCAGCCAGATGTGCCAGCGGCACGTCCCGGCCCTGGCAGCTGAGCGCGCCGTGTGATAACCGGCTCTCTGGATGCCCATCGCTGGCCGCAGAGATAGAATTAAATGATGATGATCTTCCCACAAGTTGGGAGAGGAAACAATGCATATAAATCTTGATTTCATCTCAGCGTGAGAAGTCTTTATCCATCATCACTCATAATGAACAAGTCGTTAGCGGCGATGAATGGTGTTGGGGTTTTTTCAAACACCTCTTTTGTTCACTTTTTGGGTGACTTTTATTTATTTCCCGGGGTCAGATTTCCCTTCCCTGAAGGGAGGTTGCTAAAGGATTCACTTAGCTCAGTCTTTAAACTGCTTCCCCCCTTCGTGTAACAGATGTTTTATTCTTTGTCCATTTGAAATCTGATTCTGCTTTGACTTTGTTATTTTTGCTCAGTAGTTTAGAGAAGGGATGGACCTGCCATTTCTTGCTTCAGCTAATACATTCACTTCTGCTGCCTTGGTGCTCCTGCTCAGAACCCTTTTCAGGATCAGGGTATATAGGGATGCATCAGAATTTTTTATCAACATTAACTTAGCTTATCCAAACCTTTCCTTATTCCCAGTTACATCCCTCTCCCAAACTGTGGATGATCAGGCTTTAGGGGGTGGGGGGGCTTAGGAAGATCTTGCTGTTATCTTGA
Source organism: Passer domesticus (assembly GCF_036417665.1). Taxonomy (NCBI): domain Eukaryota; kingdom Metazoa; phylum Chordata; class Aves; order Passeriformes; family Passeridae; genus Passer; species Passer domesticus. Next base: position 12,490,946 of record NC_087491.1, on the reverse strand, counting down.
AAGCAGCAGCAATTGTAGCTGTGTGCACAGAGGGATCTGTGGCTGTGCCAGTCCCCATCTGCCACGGGCTGGCCGTGCTGTGAGCTCAGGGTGCCACCACAGTGGGCACAGAGAGACTGGAGCAGGAGTAAAAGGAAAGATTTTGCCATCATTCCTCACCTACCCCCAGATCCCTCATCACTGGAGAGGATGTGCCTCTCAGTGTCACTGGGAGATGCAGGGATAAATGGAATTGCAGATCAGAGCATTGGCACAGCCAGGCCTGGGCCAGGGTGCTTCAGGTCATTGTTAACCAGTGGATTAGGATGTCAAAGTTCTGAATAAAAAATAAAACATAATTTAGGAGAAACATTTCTCTTCATTCGGCAAAGTTTCCTTTAAAGCTGATTGGTCTGATTTTTAAAAAGTTGTTACTAAAATTAGGCTGAACGTGTTCATTTAAAATTTTTGGAATATTTTAATAAAACTGAAATGCCCATGAGCTTTTCTGCCTGTCTTCAATGGGCCTCCAGATCAGCCTTTTCAGGAGAGATGAATTTATTGCATTACAGCTTGTGCTTTTGTCAAGTACTGGTAGAAGCAGTTGCTTTCTGAACTGTTTTCACCACTGACTTACAGGACATTTTTCAGACTGGTCCTGAATTGGTAGGAAAATGCAAACCTGGGTTGGCTACTTTGGGTGAGGAAAATTTGAGGAATTCCTGTGGTACAGCTGGGAAGGGTTTGTTCAGCATGCCTAGGGCTAAAACACTAAGCTAGTTTTCTCTAAATACTTTGTTCAGCCAGTAAAGATTATTTGTTGCAGCAAAATACTGATCAGTAGGAGACAGAAGTGGGCTACAGCCTTTTCTTCATGGAAGGGGGCCTGAAAAAACAGCAGCAATATTCTGACTGTGCCTGGCTCTATTTAGATAAAATTATTGCAAACTGTTCAAACTATTTCACCTTCCTTGCAATTCTTCTTTCTTAGTGTCTCAGGGCTTTTGACATATGAACTCTGACCATTTTGAAATGATAATATTTGAGGCAGTCGAGGGGAAGTGCAGGTGCTGGATGTGTTGTAGCTGAGCGCTGAGTCCTTTCCTGGAGTTGTGGTTGTCCTGCAGCAGGACTGTGGCACCTGCTGACCTGTGCCACCACAGGAGCCACGGGGGTGAATGGGAGCACTGGGTCAGCTCCTGCCAGTGCCCAGATCACCACCTGGGAGAGGTACACAGAGGCTGCAAGTTAGGAAAATCCTGTAACAACCAGTCAGTGCTGCATTCTGGAGAAGATAAATCTGCAGAGGAAATCGTTGAGGCAGATGTTTAATTAGTTGGAGCCAGGCTGGATAAATCAGGATAGGAGCTGTCTATGCAGATACACCGGTGTGCCTTCCCTTCCTCTGGGCTGGTGTCACTGGCTTTAAAAACAAACTGTTCCTTTTGCTGAGGAGAGAAGCAGCAGCAGCAGTCGTACAGCCTCTCCCTTACTGTAATGGATTCCCCTGTGTACACTCATAAAATAGAAAATGTAATTGATGTTTTCTTATGGTAATGAAAACTAACGAAGTCGAATACTTTATCATCAATTTGTTTAACCTATTGCATGCTCAGCAGCGTGCATTGCACAGGCATACTTTATGGGAGGGCTGGAAATAAAACACTGCAGTTGTGGCATGAGCTTCTGATCCAGGATGGGCCACCTTGAGGGGGCCCAGGGGCATTGCTGATGGGAGAGGGTTTCTGAAAACAGCTCAGATGGGAGGGAAAGAGCCCGAGGATGGGGTGGTGCCCCAGCCACAGAGAGGGGAGCTGGGAGCTCCATCAGTACCACAGGGACCTGACTGGGCACAGCACAGGGCTGGCACTGGGATAACAACCCTCGGAGAACCCTCGTGTCCAGAGGTAGTTTAGGGATTGTTTTGTATAATCCTGCCATGCCCACATCTCCTTTCTTCGAGCACTTCAGCAGCTGATGGTGTAAATATAAAATCTCTCTGCAGTGTGGCTGATCTGCAGAAAAGAACTCACATGCTGGAGATTGGGAGCATAAGAACTTCCTGTTCTCCTTGAATTTATCAGTGAAAATGTCAGATACCGTGCTGTCTGGATTTTGAACAGCTCTAATAACCGAGTCCTGAAAAGCTGTTTTAGAAGGTGAAATTTGGATGTTTTAGTACCTGGGATAATTCTGCTGCCCAGAGATCAGTAACAGCCTTAACATTGACTTCTGGAGCAGGTAGCTGTTGGTCATGCTTGAAAATCCCACCCTCAGGCTTGGCAGAGGAAGCTTTGTAGGTCGTACAGATCATGTTGCAGAACTGTAAAACACCATTACCCCCAGAACTTGATTTGCTTTACTGGGAAATGATTTTCCTGCTCAGTCAGTCTGGTGTGTGTTTCTGCTGGTCTTACTTTCACCAATACTCATGTGTTACCCCTTTAACATGTGAGACATTTGGGTTGTGGTAGATGTGCACTTTAAATCCTGCTTTTTTAGGAAGGCTCAGAGGGACCAAGGCAGGCACAGTTCTTCCAAGGTGGAAGGCACAGCCCATGCTCTGATCCCAGGGCTCAGCTGAGGCTGGGGCTGACAGCAGCCCACAGTGTGCAGCAGGCAGGGAGATCTTATCAGGCTTTTTATATCTGCACCAAAGGCTGCACTCTATTCCCTATAAAATATGTTTGCATGGATTACGATTTTAAGAACATAAGAAAGATGGTGACTTCATCCTTGATACTTCATGTATCTTGATGCCATGGTGATTCTCAAATTAAATATGTGCAGGAACTATATGTACACTGGGAAGTTATCTCCCTGCCTGTGAGCTGTCTCGTTCCTGCTGCTCTTCCACAAACACATTCCCTGGGACGCCAGTTGCCTTCTCCTCCAGAGCTCGACTGAATGGACTATAAATACTAATGTAAAGTAAATAACAATGCAGAGAGAATGTGTGCAGAGGCTTTGTTTTCAAACAAATTAAGCATCGATGTCAGTACATAAAAAACCAGTGTTCTTAGAAGGAGATGAGAGACAAAACCAAACAACATAAAATGCTGAAATGTTGGAATAATCCTGCCTGTTCCTGGTCCGTGTCAGCCTCTCTCCATCTGAAATTTCTGGTGAACAGAGAAGTCTCCTCTGATTAATCTTGTCTGATTTCAAGTAGAAATTCTTTGCAGGGTGAACATGCTACTGATTATTATTTAATAGCTGCCTCCGACTGCAAACATCCCCCGACCAGAAAGGCTCAGTCCTTTTAAGAACAAAATGCTCTACAAGTTTAATTGTTATAAACAAAACCTTCTGCCAACATTGCACAGACGTGACCTGTATTTTCCGTAGGTTAGAGGGAGAGTTATTAGCTCAGTGTTCTGTGAGTTTGGAGAAAGATTAATACTTTTTCGATAAATGAAAACAGCTGCTTTGCAATAACATTCAAGTCCCTAACAGCTGTCAACCAGTGCTTTTTGCATTCTTTAAAATGTGTAAAGTGACCAAAAATAGTTTAAAATAATCTTCCTGGTCTGTTTAAGTGTATTATTTCACTGCCACAGGAAGCTGAATAATAAGAAAAGAGCAAGATTCAAGAAACAGGCGTAGGACTTAAAGATAAAAGCCTCCCTATCATATTTTAGTCTCTACACCAGAATCAGAGGAATTACAGCTGCCAAGGCTGGGGAAAGGAGCCCGTTCCACCCCTGGCACCTGGGGCACGGGGTGTTGGGGTCTGTTACAGAGCCAGGTTTGTTGTGGGTGATTATTGCCGTGGTTTAGATTTGTTCACACAAAGTTCAGAACTGGGGACTCTCAGGTGAGGAGTTCTGCTTGGGGCTCGTCTTTGTTTGAGGAGCAGCCGGGGAGGAGAGCTCTGAGTTGTGCTTGAAAATTCAGTTTCTGACGTGTCAGTGTCAGCACCACATTTAATGTCAAATTTCATGCCTTAAATGTTCCAAAGCAGCTGCTAGAGGAGCTGTGGGCCTTGCTGGGGTTTTGCTTCCTAATCCTACCTTGTTGGTGGGAGAGCAGGACAAAAAAATGTCTGTAAAGGGAGGTGTGTGTGTATTTTGATTGCGCATACATGTATTTATTAATACATTTTTAAAAAGGAGAATTAAAAAGATAAACTATGTAAAGCTACAGCCGTGTGATAAAAGCACTTCTAACAGATGAACTACAATTAGAATAAACTGTCATTAAAGTTTGATACTGTCATGGAATGATGGTAACTGAGGAGTTTAAATTTAAAAGTAAATATGTTCGAGTAGGCGATGCATATGTTTGCTCTGACTCTTTCTGGGATGGAAGCCCCAGCATCTGTGACAGTGAAAAGCCAATTAATTTGTGTTTCCTTGTGTTCACACTCGTGCTTTTCTGCCTAATGCTGCTTGTGAGTGGCTCTGGCTCCGTGCTTTGTTTTGGGTCATTACAGCAGCCCTGCGGAGCCTGGTGCGGGCACGGGCGGGGTCCCTGCAGCATCCTGGGGGTCCCTGCAGCATCCTGGGGGTCCCTGCTGCATCCTGGGGGTCCCTGTTACACCTCGGGGGTCCCTGCAGCATCCTGGGGGTGTCTGTTACACCTCGGGGGTCCCTGAAGCACCTTGGGGGTCCCTGCTGCATCCCGGGGGTCCCTGCTGCATCTTGGGGGTCCCTGTTACACCTCGGGGGTCCCTGCAGCATCCTGGGGGTCCCTGCTGCACCTTGGGGGTCCCTGCAGCATCCTGGGGGTCCCTGCAACACCTTGGGGGTCTCTGCAGCATCCTGGGGGTCCCTGCTGCATCCTGGGGGTCCCTGCTGCATCCTGGGGGTCCCTGCAGCATCCTGGGGGTCCCTGCAGCATCTCGGGGGTCCCTGCTGCATCTTGGGGGTCCCTGCAGCATCCTGGGGGTCCCTCTGCACCTCGGTGGTCCCTGCTGTGCCTCGGGGGTCCCTGCTGCTGCCAAAGAGCAGCTCCTCCCTGCTCTGTGCTCCTGAACCCTCGAGTGCTCTGTGGTTGTGCTGCCCAAAACTGCAGAGCAATCACTGGTGCCTTCACAGCAGGGAAAAGCACCTTTGTCACTTGAAAATCCAGGCAGTGGTGCTGGTCAGTCGGGATTGCCCCCCTGGGCTGGCCCCAGGACCCTTGGGGACCATTCCCTGCACTGGCCGGGCTGAGAGCGGGGCAGCTGCGGAGTTTAAAATAAAATCTGTGTATTGGATTTCTGCTGTAGGTGCTTTACATTATAGATCAAACATGATGATTTTGTCTCGGCTGTTTTTAGAGCTGCACATTGCTAATGCAGAAAGGTAGCAATTAAATAAAACCCTTCTGTTGAGGCTGTGCACAGCCCGGGTTGCTGCTGGCCGTGCTGCACATTTCTGTTCCCCAGAAAAGCAATCCAGAAATGAAGTGTTTGTTTCTTTTTAAGGGGCTTTTGACTAAATTCTTTAATTTCACTGGCTGTCAAGGTAGTGTTAAGTAAAATAGGTTTGAACTGCTGTAGTTTTTGTGTACTGGACTAGATGTCAGAAACCTTTGCCATCACTGGAAATTCTGTCACTCTGGATTTACTATCTGTTTCCCACAGCTGAATTCCTGAGCAGTGTGATTTAACACCTTGGCTCTCCATCAACCAGGCCTGGCATTTATTTGAATGCATTACACCACTGGTTTCCATAAACTATTTTACAATTGTTTCATATAAATGACTGTTTATTTCTACAAAAACCATCTGTATTTCTGTGGAGAGCGGCAGATAACTGTGTGTAAAATTCGGTAATGTCACAACAGTGCAAGTTAAGGAAAAACAGATTGGGCTAAAAAAAACCTCTCATGCTCGTGCATAATGTTAAAAGTTTGTTTTCACTATTTAAATATCTTTATTTATTAACCAGTATTTGCATTTGTAATGATAAAATCTTTATTCCACTTCAGAGGTGTTGAGGGGCTTTGGGGTTTTTAGCGGATAAACAGATTTAAGACGTCCTCGCAGCAGCAGGATTGGAGATGTAAACATTCTGCTCTGCAGCCAGTTCCTCTCACACTGTTTACATATTTTCTGTTGTTTTATTGTCATTGCCAAGCACACAATGGAATCCTGCCCCTTCTGTCATGTTCTGAGGAAGCTCCCAGGGAAGGAGGCCGGAGCCCTGTCCCTGCTCCCGCTGTCCCTGCTCTCCTCAGTGGATGATCCTGCTCCTCCTCTGCCCTTCTTGTCCATGGCCAGTGCTCGCCCCAGCCCAGGGCCATGTCCAGCATCCACGGGCAGTCAGGGCTCCCCAGGCCTCCCCAGGGGGACGAGAGCTGCCTCGGTTTCCCTCCTCCCAGCCAGCACCCAAGGAGCCTCCGCACTGAGCTATTTTAATTCCTCCATCTGCTGCCCATGTGGTGGCAGAGGGAGCACTGGAATCCAGCAGTCTTACACTTAGCACGACTGATACTTTCTGACAGACTATTTGAAATGATAGAAATACATAAATCTCCTCTTTTTTATGACCTTGTAATAGCTGCAACATATTTCCAGCAAATATTTTCTATAGCAATAATAAAAAAGCGATAACAAAAAAATAAATATAAATATAGTTTAAACTCAGGCGGAATCACGCTTTCAAAGCCCAGGGATGGAGCAGCACAGCAATAAATCACAAATCCTTGTGAAAGGAGGGACTTGAAACGGAAAGTCCCACAGACATCAGTGTTAAGTGTTTATCAACAGGGGTTTTTTGACTGCTCTGCTGCTTTCTGCCTGTGCTCAGTTCCCTTTTGTTTGTTCCCTCCTGCCCAGCATCTGTCACTGTGGCTGCTGGGCTGTGGCTGCCTAACTGCCCACACTTCTGATTTTCTCTTTTCCTTTGTTGTTTCCTTTGCCCAGAGCAGCTGTGGCTGCCCCTGGATCCCTGGCAGTGCCCAAGGCCGGGCTGGACAGGGAAGGTGTCCCAGCCTGGGACAGGGAAGGTGTCCCTGGGTGGCAGGGGAAGGGGCTGGCTGAGGTTCCCCTCTGCCCCGAGCCATTCTGTGGTGCTCCCTGTGAGCAGGCAGCAGTGTCTGGGTGTGCTGAGGTCAGGGCTGGAGTGCTGCTCCATTAACACCGTGTTCAACGTGTTGCTCACCAGCTGCTCTCAGGTGTGGGAGGTGGCAGGGCTTTGTGGAAGGAGTTCAAGGACAGGCAGGTTTTCCTGGGCTTTCTCACCAGGCAAACTGTGAGATTGTAACAGGAGCCCCTAGCAAAGAGCAGGATTAATGGATGACACGTGCAGCATACAGGGCAGAGGTGGGCATGGCTTTGGCAGAGCAGGCTGTGCCCCAGCAGGCTGAGAGGGAGCCAGACCATCTGAAAGGGGTGGTGGGTTTGCCATGGCAGGCTTAGATTCCCAAAAAAGATTTGACAAAGGCTCATAAAGCAATTAAGCTGTCACAGGATGAGAAGGAGGATCCTCACATGGATTAATAATTGATTAAAAGACAGGAAACAAAGAATAGGAATAATGGCCCTTGGTGATTAGTAACTAGGTTACTGGTGGAGCTCCAGTGGAACTGGTGGAACCTGCATTGTTCTTTAATGTGGGGCACGGAAAGGATGTGAATGCTGATGTGACAAAATGTGCTGTTGATACAAAAGAGGTAAGAATAGTGCAAATAAAAGCTGTCTGTGAAGCACTGCAGAGGTATCCACAGTGCTGAGTGACAGGACAATAAAACGAGAGAGGGAATTCAGTGTCAATGAGTACAAAATAATATACATGGTGAAAAGCAACTGTAACTATATGTGTGCAATGATGGGCTCTAATTACCTTCCATCAGTCAGGAAAGTATCCAGCATCATCACGGGCAGTTCTCTGAACACTTCAGCTCCATGCAGGAGCAGGCAGAAAGACAAATGGAACATCAGGAACTGAGTCCATAAATCCCAGCGTACCCACATCTTAATTGCTGTATTTTGTCTCAAAAAAGAGAAGAGAAGAGATGCAGAAAGGGATGAGTGTGGAAATGGGTCAGGCACGTGGAGTGAGGAGCAGATGCTGGGAGGGAAGGGCTTTTCTGGTGTGGAAAAGGCACAACTGGGTACAAGAGGTGTCTGTGAAGTGCAGGTGGTGGGGACAGTGGGTTGGGAAGGTTTTATTGAGGTAGTTCAGGGGCAGGAGCTGCTCACCCCAAGCATTGGGGTGGCAATGGCTCATTGGAACAAGAGGAATACCCTTCCTCATGCAGTGTAATAAGTTCAGGAGATAAATGTCATGGAAACGGGAAATTCAAAAGTGTTTTGGACAATTGCATGGACTGTAAAGGGAACAGAAACATTTGATGTAGCCCAGGTAGAACTGGGTGTTGGTGAGGATTATGGGAGCTCTAGAAGGTGAAGAGAGGGATATACAGGCACAGGGATGTGTTTTGTTGCAGAGAGTAATGCTGTAAAACATAGCCTCGGTTTTCAACAGTTTGAGGGGTTTTGTTGATACTTGTCTTTTTTGTTTAGGTTTGACAACTCCACAAACATTAAATATTCTTTCTATAATCCTTATTTCACCCTAGTAACTAGTTTGGAGATGGAGAGGGGTTTGGTTGGGGTTTTGTTTAAAGCCTGGTTCCCTGTTGCAGTGTTAGTATTGTTTATTGTGCAGATTCACCCCTGACCGTGGCATTCTTCATTGCTATTGAAAGTTAATGGGGGAAAAATTGCATTCCAAACATTTGAACCCGTAGTAGCCATGGCTGAACTTAGTTGATCTCTGGTGATCGGTTCAATTTAGTTACGATTTTTAGCCATTAGGCTGGGGCTGAATGATGGTGATTTGGTTGAGGCCAAATGTCTGCAGAAAATTGGCTGTTTGATAAGAGCCCTGTTATCAGAGGGGGATACTTTCTCATTTACATTTAGATGAGTATTGATTATTTATTTACTCAGAGAAGTGAGATTCGTTCCCAATCTTATCTCTCTAGTCTCTGCTTGTCAGCAGAAAGAGAGAGAGAGCTCCTGACAACAGCCCAAGATAACAGCACTTTGTAGTGGAGATAAAAGTTGGAATGGGCCTTTTTCTAGTCTTGACTGAAAGGATAAGTTTTAAAAATTAGAACTGATGGGTCGTGCTTTCAAAAGCCCTTTCTGAAAGCTTTGCAGCTTAAGTGGCAACAGAATTGGTTTGTTGGTGTGCGGGTGGCTGCTCCCTTCTGCAAGGGGGACCCTTAATTTGATTATAGGGTGGGATTCTTCCCAGGCACCCCTGGGTGCTCATGGGGGACTGTGGGTCTTGGGGTCTGTGTCCTTGTTTTTAATTCCTGGTGAACATTCCTGTCTCTAAAGGGGTGTGTTGAAATAGCCAGGTGGGTGTCTGTGGGCAGAATCCATGGTGAGAGGGGTTCCACAGGGGTTCAGCTGGAAGGGACGTGTGTGATGCAGGATCACCAGGAGGGGTGTGGAGCCCTGGGAGCTGCCAGCAGCAGGAAGGCTTGGCCTGGGACACTGGCCAGGGCAGTTCGTGCCAGGATTTTAAAGGTTTATTTTACAACTGCATTGAACATTTGCATCGGATTACAGAAATCCATAAAATCCATCTTTGGTATTGCCACTTGAAAATTTGTTGAAATTCACAGAGCAGGATTCCATTAGGAGACCATTAAATTATCCAATATTCCTACTACAGTGACATCATTTGAACTTGTGAGAGAAGCCTGATAGTAAAACTCCTCCACAGACTGAGCCTGACGTTCTTCATCTGTTGGCAAGCAGAGGTCATGTAAATGTGGACAGATATTTAAAGCATAATTGAAGAGTAGATACTCTGAAAATCCGTTTGCATGTTTTTATTCATTTCTCAGTATTTTCTGGCTGTAAGGAGTTATCCATGAGGCAGCTTGACCTGGTTCCTGCTCTGGAGCTCTATTTCCCTGCTTTATTAGCAGAGTTAATACAGGCTTGACACAAACTGGGTAAGACAATTTACCTGATCATGGGGTTCTCAAGCTGCTCCAGATAAAAGTGACCCTGAGCCACTGCAGGGTGTGTTCAGGGGTGATCCCTGCTGGCTCTCAGGGTTCAGCAGCCTGGGGACTGTTTCTGATGGGGCTGATGTTCTCTGGGGTGGATCCAGCTGGTGGGATCAGATCCTCACAGAGGGACCACGAGCCCTGCCTACCTTTGACCCTTCCATCGTGTCAGGCTTTGCCCCATTGAGCAGGGCTTTGGGACTGCAGCACAGATGTTCAGGTCTGTGCCAGCAGTGCCCCTGGATGTGGCTCAGGAATCTCTGGAAGGTGCTTGGGATGAACAGACAAAGCCATTGGGTTTTGCTGTCACTGGTCCTGTTCTTAAACCTACACCAGGTTTTAAATCCAAATTGATTTACTGCTTTGAGATTTGTTTCAATTCAGTATATTTTGCTTCTGCCTAACAAGCAGGCCTCTGTTTATCTAATGTATTTTAAATTTAAATAGTTAATCACATTTCCAGTAGCCGGGAGAGGAGCAGTGTTGGTGCTGGGTCTGTTTGCCTTTCTTTGTGCTGTGTGGCTTGCACTGCTGATGCTTTGGCAGCTCCTCGTGCCACCACTGGTTGTGCTGGGCAGGCTGGGAGCTGCAGGAGGGCTGGCACTGCCTGCTCTGAGTGGCACTGGGAATAAGGAGAGTCCCCAGCCCGGGGAGGGAACGCGCCCGGCCAAGCAGCCAGTGCCTCACGTGGCTGTGGGGAGATGGAATGAGAAGCTGTAATTGAAATTCTGCTGTAGTAAATTTAAAATTAATTGGCTAACAAATTCCATTCCTTAGGCATGCCATCTGAGGCTGAAAGACTTAATTTTTTTATATATTTTAAATATTTCATCATATATGCTCGTAATTCAAAGTCAGCAAACAGTCAGAAATCCTTTAAGTAATGGTGAAGAGGGAATAGATTTTGTTATTTCAGTTCTAGGTTTCTTGTTACTTTGAGACCTGGTTAAAGAGGCTTTGAATCACTTAGGATTTTTCAGGTATCTCTTCAGGTTATTTTACTGGGTTATGGAAAATTATTTATGGAAAATTATTGTTTGTGGAAAATACTTAGCTGAGAACTTGGTGTGCACTTCAGCTCTCAGGTGTGAGCGGGAGTGGAGCGAGGACAGGAGGGCTTTGGCCCCACTGGCCCCTGCCCTTGGAAAGGGCTTTTCTTCCCCGGGGTCCCACCTGGAACTTGGTGCACTTGGGTCTCCCCCCACCCTGCCAGGACCTCTCCCAGCCCCTGTCAGGACAGCAGGGCTGGAGCTTCATGGGGCTTCACCTGGCACTGGATCAGTGTCCTAGTTTTGTTCCAGTTAAGGCATGTAGTTTAAGGATCCATTCAACTAGAAGATTTTTTTTTTAATGGCCTGGTTTTTGTAAAACCAATTTTTGATACATTTTCTGTAGTTGTGAAACAGCTTTTGAAGTGGTATTGTCCTTACTTTGGGGATTTGGTTGGGGGAGAAAGAAGCTGGCACCTGAGCCTTCAAGATCTACTGTTAAAATGTGAAAATAATTCATTCAAAGCAGCAGCAGCATCTGTCCCTCTGTGTGATGCAGCCCATAAGGAAGGGCTGATTTCCTTCCCAGTTCCTTCCCAGTGCAGACAGAGGGATGGGCAGCAGGGAGCAAACACTGGGGGCTTCTCCACTCAGGAAAGATGCCCCAAAATGCCCCCAGGGTGTACAGTGAGGTCTGAGGGTGCTTCCCACCCCAGGCAGGGGCTTGGTGCAGCCTCACCTGCTGCAGGGACAGCGTGGGAGTGTTGGACAGGGCTTTGGCAGGTCAGGGACAGCTGGAGACAGCGGGAATGTGTTGTTTGCCTCCACGCCATCCTCCAGCTGCTGACAGGGCCCTTCCTTTGGCAGAGGGCTCGGGGACACCAACACCCACCTGCTGTGCTCCCGGGCTGCGAGAAACCTCGTGTTAGCTGAACGTGCTAAGCCATCACTTTGTTAGAGAACAGATGATTTCACAAGTTACTTTATGTTTCAGGTCCTCAGTATCGGCTGGAGAAGCAGAGTGAACCTAATGTCCCAGTAGATTTAGACTGTACCTTGGAGAGCCAGAGCACTTTGGAATTCTGCCTTGTCCGGGAGAACAGTATGTTTCCCCTTTTCACTTTTGCTCTTGTAAACTGCTTAAACTCACATAAGTTATGTATTTTGGAACACCAGCTGTACTGTCTGGGCAAGTACATTCTGACGAGACTCTCTGTCCCGAGGCACTTCTCCGTGGTGCCAAAACAATATTCCAGAGGGAAATGATGGATTTCATACCTTTAGTAAATAGTCTGCATCCTGTTTATCACTTCATGATTAATCTTTTGCTGTTAAACTGCTCTGTAAAGTTATGACCAACCCTGAAAAACACAAAATATGAACCTGTCTGTGCTGCAGACATTGCTCAGTGAGTCGAGGGCTGGTCTGCAGGGTGTTGTGCCATGTCAGTGTGGCTGTCAGAGGCACTGGGCTTTTCTAATACAATTTAAAGAAATTAGCCATGCAGAAATAACTACAGCAGTTTGATGATTTTTGAAGTGCCAGACAAATAATCTTCTCTCCAGCTCTGCTCAAATATTTTTATTCTATTACTGTTTTAATTATCCTAATATTTATTTCCTGATTTATTTCTTTACTTGAAACAATATGAAACTTTAAAAAAGACATTTAATATTGGTTTGTGTTTGTTCCCCATGGCATTTTGATCCATTCTCTATTCTTTATAACAGCCATGCTCTCAGGTTTGGTGTTCTTTCATTCCATTTTGTGTAAAAATGTTGGTTGTACTAATGAGTAAAGCCAGTCACAGTCCTGCCCTGAGCCAAGAGCACTGCACAGAGCCACAGTAAAAACCTGCTTCAAGTAGTGGGAGAGTTTGTTCTTTCTGTGCAGAGGTTAAACCTTTCAATTGGTGCTTTTTGGCCATGGTAACTGCATTTCATCCCAGCATGGCAGCAGAGCACCCCCAAAGCAGCCCTGGCTGCAGCAGGAGCACAAGGGAGAGGCAGCACCTGAGCTCCCCGTGCTGCTGGGGCTGACTCAGCTGTGGCTGCTCCTTGTGAGGGGCACTTGCTCCCAAAATGTTCCTGGTGCTCCTGGCTCGTTTCTGCATAAAATGGTTCTGAGAAACTGTGGGAGAGACCTTGGCAAGAGGGAGCAGGGGGGCTGTGCTGAGGAAATGGAGCAATTCTGACCTCACTAATCGAGTTGTGCTCTTCCACAAGCCAGAATTCCCCGACGTCTGCATCCCACCTATTATTTTTGTATTGATTTTTAATCTACGAAATGATGCTCACTAGTCATACTTCCATGGGGTTTTGCTTGTGATTTAAAATAACATTTTTTTAAAACCCAGGCTCTGTAATTAAAAGAATACTGTAGATGCTCCATTTTTAATGCATTTTCATCATCTGTGGAGGAATCCAGGCTGTGGCCTGTAGCTGCATCTCCTGCAGGTCTTTGCTCTCACGAATGACTGGGTTCAGGTTGCTGAAAGAGTAAATCTGTTGGAAGTTTGTAAGTGGTGTAGCAGGAGTCAGTCTGCTCTGCTCCAGGAGAGCCTCGGGAGCCTTGGCTCAAAATAAATGTCAGAGTGTTGAGGGGACTCTTCTCCCTCCTCCTGAAGTCCTTGAGCTGCACTGCTCCCCCTCCCTCCCAGGCCAGGGGACACCAAAGTGAGCCCTGCTCCTGCACAGAGCCCTGCAGAGGTGTGGGGTGGATCCCTGGGCTGCTGGCTCCCAGTTCCCTGCCCTGGGAGCACTCCTGCCCTCTGCAGCAGTCTGTGTGCCCAAGCAGGAGCAGGGTGGGCACTGCCCAGGCAGGGTGACCCTGCACAGAGGGGCTCCAGGGCAGTGCAGTTTGTGGGATCACTCACAAGCCCTGCCTTGTGCAGAGCCTGGCTCCCCCCTGCAGTCAGAAAATGGATTTTGGGGGGCTTAGGAGCTATCTTTTGGCATGACATTAGAACAGAAATATTGACAGTTTTGCACTATTAATAAAATAATGGCTTGCCAATCCTATCAGCAAACTGAAATATTCACTTTGTGCATTCTGTCTTGATTTGAAATACTTTTAGCTTTGATGTTCCAGTCAGAAAAAGCTCTGTTGTAACAGCTATTACTTGTAAATGTGCTCTTCATAGTCTCATAGTAATTTATAAATATAGATATGGATGATGGCAAGCATCTCCTGGGAGAAGAGCAGCCACATTCCTTTGGGCAAAGAGAAAGTTTATATTTCAGGGTATTAAATGAAACAAAAACTTTCCATTATTAAGAAATATGTATGGAGAAATCCCCTTTCCAGCCAGCATTTACTAATAGCATTCAAGCTAATAAACTGCTTCCAGTGTGCAGAACTTTTAACTTGCACAAAGATTTATCTTTAAACTGAAGGCTGCACTTTGTAATGTGAAATGCCTTTATGTGTGGTAGGAAGCCGTTCATGGCTAATTTAGTTTTATTCTTGCCATCTTACTTCTGGAAAGTTCCTCTTTCTCATTTTATCATTAGATAGTAATTAGTATTCAAGGGAAATTGGTCTTAATATATTAAAATTGGTTTAGTGCCTTTAGACCTATAGCAAAGCCAATGTCTTATTGGAAAATGTAATTGGGGACTCTGTGTATGTAATTAATTGTATTGCAATTAAGAACTTTCATTAAGCAATATTCTAGTACATTAAAGTAATAAGGGACATTTTTGCAGTGCAGTTAACTTTGTGTTTTGTTGTTTTATGGAGGAAATGCAGGTTCCCTTCTCTCCAGTGGGCTGCCTGTGGCGTTTCGGTGCTGTGCCATTGTCTGTGCTGGGCGCTGCCAGGGCTCCCTGGCACAGCAGGCTCTGGCTCAGCTGGGTCCCGTGGGAGGAGGCTCCTGCTTTGGCTCCTGCCTGGCCTCCAGCTCTGGAGCTGCTGCTGTTTTCCCATTGTTGGTCTCACTGAAATCAGAGTTTCCAGGGAGGAGAGGGGCCCCAGTGACCGAGCTCTGCTCCCCAGGGACTCAGGTCTGCCCTGGGGCTGTGTGGGCAGCCAGGGTCAGGTGGAGGGGTCACTTCTGCCATGTCCAGCTCCTGTGCCAGCACAGGGTGCCATTGTGACCCCACAGTGGGGACAGGGTGGTGGGGACACCCCAGTGCTTTCCAGCCTGGAGGGTCCGGGCTGGCTCCCAGTGCCAGTGGCAGTGCCACCCTCCTGCCTCACTGCCAGGCATGCCACACCACAGCCTCTCCAGACGCTTTTAAGTGCACCAAAAAGTTTGACATATCTCAGTGTATCTTTGGAGTAGTGCAGCATGAGGGTTTGACATGATACATTATGATAATCCATAGTATAGAGACATTAACACAGGGGTCTGTGACAAAATGCATTGTAATGTCTCGGAAGGAGCCATTACAATTTATCTTGTCATTCTGGAGCATGGAGTGGTTGCAGTGTTAAGATGGCTCTGCATAAATTCACATGGAGACTGTTTAATTTGATTTTTGGAATCCTTTCAAGTCGAATGGCACAGCCCAATTTGTAGCTTAACCCTTTGGGGCCGTGGTGTGTGAGAAGGGAGAGCTGTGGTGAGATTCTGTGTCCTGGGAATCTCCTGCTTTGTGCTCCCCATGTGGTTTTGGACTCATTTAACAGCAGATGCTCACAGTGGTGTAGTGTTGATGCCACTCCAACAATACCAGTCTCAAGCAAAATCAATACTGAAAAATCTGACAAGTTGGTACCTGCTTTGCTGGAGCTTTAAGATCTGTACTAAAACTCCATCATCTCACCTTCCCATTATTAAAATTTCAGCAAAATAGAAAGTTTTCATTAATCTCCTGCAGCAAATTTAGTTCTCTGAACTGGCAGTTGGTTCAGCTTTTAGGACTACATTAGCCAGGATATTAAACAAAACGTGTCGTTCCTCAGGATCTCCTGTAAGAAGCTAAATCAGTTTTCAAACATATTTATGCCACTTTATCTACCAGCATCTGAATGATCATTTTGAGCTGAGGTGCTTTATTAGCAGCTGGCATTGAAATTACTCTGTGCAATTATATATCACATTATAGTAATGTTGGAATTGGTGTTAATCCAACGTCATAAAATGTAAAAAATCTTTAAAGCATGTGATATTTTTTCAGTAATTGGCATTTTGGCTTAATGAGTTGTTGCCTTTTCTAAAGGCAGTACCTGCAGTGGTAATGAGAATACTAATCAGTAAATAAAGTGCAGCTGCACAGCAGCGTGCCCGAGGTGCTGCTGGCACGTGGGGGAGCTGGGTGGCATTGAGGGGCACCTCTGGGACAGACACCTCTGGGGACTCAAACCTCTGGGACAGACACCTCGGGGACAGACACCTCTGGGGACAGACACCTCTGGGACAGACACCTCTGGGACAGACAGCTCTGGGTGGCCTTGGGCAGCTCTGGCCCCCTTGCTGGGCGGCAGGGTTGGGTGGCCAGCAGGCTCATCCCCTGGGGTACCCACGCTCCTGCGCCGCCTGGCCTGGCTGCAGCACGGTGTGCTGCTCTCCACGCAGCCCCAGGTGCCTGCCCAGTGCCCCGGTGGCTGCCCTGGGCTGGAGGGTGGCGTTTCCTCGTGCCAGAGGCAGGAGCTGGGCGTTCAGAGCCTGCCCCGTGGCGGCCCCGCGTGCCCCGAGCCAAAGCTCCCCGTCAGGAGCCGCGCTTTGTCTTGCAGGTTCCAGAGGAGAAGAGGTCTCAGAGGAGGACCCCCAGATCGACATTGCCACGGTGCAGGACATGCTCAGCAGCCACCATTACAAGTCCTTCAAAGTCAGCATGATCCACCGGCTGCGGTTCACCACGGACGTGCAGTTAGGTAAGTGCAGCATGGCACGGGGCGGCCCAGAGCTGGGGCCAGCAGCTGCCTGCCCATCCCTGGCCACTCTGAAACAGTCCCCATCACCTTGGCCCATTTCTCATGGAGCCCTTGAAAGTGTTGCTGGCATTTCAGCAGTTAAAAATATTGCTTTCCGTTGAAAATACTTCGGTATTTTTATTATCCCCAATCAGTTGCACATGTTGCCTCTGAAGGAAGGCCATTATTTAATGACCTCGTCTCTTTTTTTCAGTCTAGGCTTCCTAATGGAAAGCTTCTTGCCAACTGTTTTGTTATTTTTAAATGAGGCTTTGCAAAATTGGGAGTTATTGGGTTTTTCCTTTTCTGAGATTGAAAGATTTTTAACGACCTAGTGGAAATTTGAGGTGGAACAAAATAAATGAGCATTCTCTAAAGGTTTTATATTGTCCTTATTGGCTCGCTGAATGCTTTTGAAAACCTGAAGGCCAAGGGCTGACAGAATCCTGAATTATAAAAGCCCCATTACTGTTTTAAAATGATTGAATGGCTTTTTATCTTTGTGTTTAAATTGTGAAAATTTGATTAATGATGCATTGGTAGGTGACCTGTGACATTCCTGCAAATACTTCCATAAAGAAATGATTCAGCAGTAAGATATTAAGTGCCATAATGTTTACAAAATACATATATTCTGTAGAATTCAGAATTGTTAAACCATGCCAGTTGTCACTACAGTCCCTTCATTCCTGCATCCTGAAGCACACGTAAGAGCACGTGTGTGTGAAACTCTCACAGAAGAGGCTTTTTGGTTTATTTTGAGCTGTCTAGTTGAGGCAGGATTTATCTGCTGTGCTGGAGCAGGGCAGTGCTGGGCATGTTGGCTGCCTTGAGCAAACTCTCGGGGTGTGATCGTTTGCTTCCAGTGAAGTTTGACTCACTGTATCTGGGAAGTGTCAGAAATGAGAGCTTGAAAAGGTCATGACAGATCACTAAAGATAAATGGTTAAGGGAGAAGAGCTGTTAAATGAAACAAATGGCTTAACTTGTGCAGCAGTGGAGGAGCTGACCCTGCCCAGTGCTGTAAGGACCATAAAATTTCCCTTTTATAACAATCTGTGAACCTGTGTGATTTTGATGGCAGTGCACTGACAATGAGGCTTTATAATATAATTTTTTTTTAAATCAAAGAAAACCCCAGCAGGGTGTTCAAACCTTGGGCAAATGTAGAACATCAAAATCTTTCTATAAAGTCTGAGTCAGTTGCTGGGGTTTCTCCTAAATTTTTTTAAGATATTAGAAGAGCAAGATTGGCAAAACAAGGACTGAGGGGCTGTTTGGGTTTGAGCTGAGTGTTACATGTTACCTGTGAGTGACAGGCTGCTTCTTCCTCCCTGAAATGGAAAAAAACAGGGGCTAATTTTTGTTTTAAGCCATGGTGACTGGTCTGGGAGCTGTTCTGCAGCAGTTTGGTGATGGCCAGTTGCAAAGACTTTTCTCTGCAGCTTTTTTGTGCCATCAGTTCTGTGCAGCAGCCACAGCAGGGCAAGTTTTCTCCAGGACCCCAAAAATCCTCAGTCATCCCTTTGCTCCCTGTTGGCAGATCAATGGTGTCAGTGGCTGTGCAGGAGTGGGATTGCACTTTTTGAAATGTTTTAGCAGTTTTGAGGCCTGATCACTGAATTTGAGACAAGGTTTATGAAAAACAGGGGCGTAAATTTGTTTTTTTGTACATTGTGTGTAGCTCTGTGGTAAAAGGTGATGTGTGGATGGCCATGGGAGGAGTGCCCAGCCCTCTGAGTGGGGGGTTATTGCATTTAAGGTGGCAGTTTCAGGGCTGGGGTTTGTGTTTCAGCCCATTCCACAGGGTAATGCACACGCAGCAGCACTCTCAGCAGTTTTACACAGGCTCTGTCATGTTCTGGGGGAATAAGACACATTTACTTGTGTATTGCATTAGCACCACTAACAGGAGCATATTGCCAGGGAAAACAACTGCTGGCAACTATTTCAGAAAGGGGAGGGGGCAATTGCAGACCCCAACAAAGGGAGCAAGAACAGAGCACTGCTACTGGACCCACACACTGCTGGCATTGCTTTTGACAAAATGAATGAATTAAAAATACTAGAAGGAGCATTTTCACTTGGGTTTGAGTATGAGTGATTTGTGCTGTGAGACAGAGACTGCAGAAGCCACAGACACAATACTGTTTTGATTTTAGGTTTCAACACATCCAGATTGTGAGAACAATAACACAAAAAAGACAACATTCTTTGTCAATGTGCTCTCTGGATGTGGGTGAGCTTCAGCCAGCGATGTCGAGATACAGAAATAATGGATGAAGGATACAGCAACAATTTGCAGATAAAAATAATAGAAGTTAAAGTGTATTTTACATGATAAAAAAAAGATGAAAGAGGAGGAAGTCTGCTCCATCTGAGATGGTTACAAAATGGTGAAGTAGCCTCTGCTGAGAAGATTGATGCAATGGGGAGTGACCTTGGCTTGGAGCAGGAGCTGGTGATGTATGTATGAGCATCTCGCTGCTAAATGGACCCAGATTTGTAGCACTAATATACATGGAAGCCCAGAACCAAACTCAGGATGGCAATAAATCAACAGCCACTTTGGGTGTCATTTCTGGTTTATATTCCACTATTGTTCTATCACTTTAATTCATGTCACTATCATCTGTTCATCTGGAACAGTTTTATATAATTTTCCAGTGGAGTTACCTGACAAATCCTATCAAATTAACAAGGTGCATTAACAGTATTGACTGACTGTGAATTCTGAAGTTGCAGGACCAAACAGTGACATTTTTTTGAGGATATTTATAGGGGTGATGCTCTTAGAGGAAGGGATGGGGAACAGCCCTCACACACCAAGAATTTGCACTTTTATTTTTAGAACTTCCCCTGACTTTTTTTCAGTGAGAAAATGAGACTTTGTGTCATCAACTTCCATATTTTCCTTAAACTACAGCAAATACCATTTGGAATAATGAACCATTACAGTGAAATACCAATACCAATTTTACATCATCTGTCCAAAATTAAATCACAAACCAAAATGGGCTCCAGATACAGCCTCAGCCTACTCAAATCAGTGAGTTCCAGAAGCCTGGGTGTTAATTGGACTCTTGATACAATGCTTAATTGCAGTGTGATCTCTCTGATGTGAGGTGTGTTTAATGCATTGTTGGGTTAGTGGGGTGGGCAAGGCTGGCCTGGTCTCACAACAGGGGCTGCAGCCAGACCCACCCCGGGCTCCTGCCTTGTCAGAACCCTCAGGAGGGAGAAAGTTTTCTGCTTTTTTTCCTGAGATGCAAGAGTTAAATGATATTTAAACACTTTTTTCCTACATTGCTTCCTTTTGTTGGTGTCTCACGAGCTTCATGCTGTAACCCATCCTGAAGACACCTCGTTGTTTTTGAGGCTCTGCACACCTGGGTGTAAAAAGCTGCCTGGGAAGTTTGCTCAGCTCAGTTCAGTTCCTGGGCTGGTTCCAGCAGGATCCTCCTTGCCCTCTGCCCTGGTGTGGCCTCACCTTGAGAACTGTGTGCAGCTGTGGGCACCACAATGTGAAAAAGGCACGAAGCCACTAGAGAGCATCCAAAGGAGGCCACGAGGGTGGGGAAGGGTCTGGAGGTGTCCTGAGGAGCAGATGAGGGGGCTTTGTTTGGTCAGACCTCACTGGGGGCTCTAGCATCCTCACAAGGGGAAGCAGAGGGGCAGGTGCCAACCTCAGAGGGGCAGGTGCCAACCTCTGCTCTTGTGACCCTGGCAGGGCTCAGGGGAGCAGCTGAGGCTGAGTCAGGGCACATTTAGGTTGGATATCAGGAAAAGGATTTTCACCCAGAGCAGGGCTGGGCTCTGGAACAGGCTTCCCTGGAAAGTGAGCACAGCCTCAGCCCTGCCTGGGTTCAAGAGGGGTTTGCACAGTGCCCTCAGGCACAGGGTGGGGTTGTTGGGGTGTCCTGTGCAGGGCCAGCGTTGGACTCAATGGTCCTGATGGGTCCCTTCCAGCTCAGCACCTTCTGCACCTCTGGTCCTGTTATTCTGTGGTTGCATGTCTGCTGTACAGCAGATGGAGCGGGGTGGGTGGTGATAGTGTCTGTTACACAGAGCAGTGGTGACTGCAGAACCAGCACTATCTCCTATAAATCTCACAGCTCGTGCAGCTGCTGCTTCCAGAAGAGCTCTGTATGCGTTTAGCAGAATCTTTTCTGTGATATTTCTTTCTTTTGGTATGGTTATGCAGGAGAATAAAATGCAGATTATCAATGCAGTTTGATAACCATTTGCTTCTGGTTTCAAAAGCTCCTGTGCTTTCAGAAAGCCCAGAAGGGCAATATACCTTCAGCCCATTTAAGATTTATAAAGTGTGTCAAACGGCTGATATGAAATCGGTTAAACAGATCACTCTTGTGGCTCTCTATTCTTTCTCATCTCAGGTATTTCTGGAGACAAGGTAGAGATAGACCCTGTTACTAATCAGAAGGCCAGCACTAAGTTTTGGATTAAGCAGAAACCCATTTCAATCGATTCTGAACTCCTCTGTGCCTGTGACCTTGCGGAAGAAAAAAGCCCAAGTGAGTAGTCCTTTTTATTTATGTTCTCTCTTCTCTGCCTCCCTGGATGTGCTCCATGTCCAAAGAATTATTGCTACCATGTCCTTTTCTTTCTATAGGTGCGTTTTTTTCATTACAGGATGTTTTTAATCTGAGTCAGTTCTGTTGTAGAGAACACAGCATAAACAGACACACATTTTACGAGTGTCCTTTGATGCTGCTCTCAGCTAATGGCATCACTCAGTGTTTCTTGCCCACTGTGACACCAAGGGAACACTGGCTCTGCCCAGCTGTCTCCAGCCCCCAGCAAATCCATGTTTCAACATAATTGTAATTTTTAGGCACTTTTTAACTTCCAGACTGGTTTTAAATGTCTTTGGTGGAGCTGAAGATCTTGGACATAGAGTAAGTGTCAGCTCAGTGTGGATTTGCCCCAGCCATGGCTGCAGGGTCACTGGGACTGAAGGTGCCACTCTGGGCATTCTGTTCTGTGGTGGTGACCAGGCCAGGACAGCAGTGACAGCCAGGGCTGGGGACAGCTGGATATCCCAGCTCAGCCATTGCCCCGAGGTCAGAGTTGTGCAACTCCAAAAGCAAGGGCTTCTGCTTGTTGTGTCAGTAGAGGAATGAGAGTCTCTATCTGGAAAAGTTGTTTTAAAAAGCACAGGATGGGCCCTGGGAGAACTGGGCAATGGCTCCCAGTGGGGCCAAAATGGAACCGTCTACTATCAAAAAGTGACTGCAGTTCAAAAGCTCAGATGGATTTTATTGCACTTGTGCCTCTGCAGGGTAGTGAGATGCTGGTATTAAGTACTTATCTGCAAGGTGACAGAGAGGGAGAATTATGTGATACATATTTACAGAGGTAATGATCTGTTGAATTCTCTTGGAAGAGTAAATTTATGGCTGCCACAGATTTTATCAGCAATTATTGAACTATATCCTTCTCCCCTTCATTACCCCTTCCTACTCCATGTTCTTGGTTTAGTCATTGTCTTCCTTTTCTGTCTCTCCATCAAGATTTCATGGTGCTTGGGTAGGCACAATCCCAAGGAGAAGCTTCCCAGTGACCTGGCAGTCTGAAACACGTGAGGATTTTGTGTGCAGTGCAAGGGTCAGTTAGAGCTGGTAAATCCTGTCACACCTTTGCTTTTACCCACATTTCTGCAAATGCAGACACTGAGGGGATAAAAGGGTGCCCCCAAAAAGGCTGTGTTTGAAGAGTCCAGTTGAAACCTGGGGTTTCCACTGCTGTCAGCTCACCAGGGCACAATCCCTGCACGCCAGGATGGGGCTCCAGCAGCACCTGCTGCTCTGGGGAGTTGTGTTTGTACCCAAATCCTGGAACCCAGGAGTTCCAACCCCCAAACAGAGCCCAGGTGCAGGAGGGCAGTACCTGCACATGGGGAGCACTGAGAGAAGAGTCAAGGTGGCTTTGCAGAGGACACTGACAGGTGTCAACCAAGGCAACCATGACAGTACTGAGGGGCTTATTTGCTCATTTCTGTGGGAACATCTTAAACTTCTCCTACTAAGTAATGGTTGAGCACAGTTCCAAAAGGAGAAAATACTTCCTCCTGAAACTGCTGACCTTTTCCCAACTCACTAAAGATGTTCCAAAAGTCATTATTTTAGGCCAGCAGAAAAGACTTTTAGTGTGACATCTCAGAATGATGCATTTTGGGGAACTGAACAGCAGATCAGTATCTCTTGAATTTTAAATGGAAAAAAGTTATTTTAGTAGCATAAAGGAATGAAACTCACTGTATTTCACAAGTTTTGTCTGTGATTTTTATCAGCACCATGATGTATGTTTGTAGCAGAGTTTACATCAAAAATTATTCCCGGATCTTTCTTGAATGAATTATTGCAAAGAGAGGCTGACTACAGATAAGGTCTTTGAGTTCTGCAATATATTTTGTTTTCATGTTTTTATCTCTTGTAACACAAACCTGCTCCTTCTCCTCTTTCAGCAGTGCTCGTGCTTGTCCCATTGAGCTGGACTCTGGGTTTGGGGCCAGCACGAGGGTGCAGTGGGGAGTCTCGGGCTCTGTTCTTTGCTTCCCCCTGCACTGGGTCCTGCAGAGAAGCTTTGGTGGCACCTGTGTGTGTGTGAAAGGACTCAGATGTTGACGGACAGCTGGGAGCTGTTCTGGACAGGCTGAGTTTTCCTGTGCTGAGAGTTCACAGAACTCAGAGCTGCCTTCGGTGAGGGCAGAAAATGAAAACAGAAAGCTCTGGCATCTCATTTGCCATTAGTGGGGGGATTGTAGGCAGGGATGGCTGATGATTTTTGTTTGCCCTTGTAGTAGCCCTGGGTCAGAATTTGAAGTTTTATTTGTAAATTAAATCAGACTCCTTGGATTTAGACTGAGGGGAGAGTTAATGGCCCTGCTGGCTTGCTTCGATGCCATTAGAACCTGACAACACTGGGCACAAACATCTTCTTTAAATCAGGTTCAGCCTCATTATCACGAGAGATTCTGAATGTTTTGAGTCTTGAAAGGAAGCATCCTATCATGGAGAAATAAGATTTAAGCCTTAATAAAGTAGTTGTCATTTTTATAGCTGAAAAGAGCTTTGTATCTCAATTAAGTGTACATAATATAAAGTCTTAAGGAAGCAGCATAATACGTTTAATACAATTATATCCCTTTGCAATAGTGTAATTTAAAGGAAATCTGATTCTGGTAATGTCTCTTACATTACTTGGACAGGGGAGAAACTTCAGTGTCACTGCCCACTGCCCATGTGCAGTGCTCTGTGGCCCCAGTGGCCCTGGTGGATGCCCAGGGCTGCCGGGCACAGCCAAGCTGGGCAAGGAAAGCAGAGCCTGGGGCAGCCCCCTGTGCCACCACGCCTGATCAGAACCTGCCCAGGGCTCTCCCAGGCAGCTGTGCTTTACAGGAGCTGCGGAAATTGGCTTTATTCGACAATTTACTTGAAACACTGAAGCAACATTCTCTGTGATCCTTTATCTGCTTTTTTTTTTTTGTTTTCATGAAGCAGAGACATCTCAGTTGCTTTGTCAAAATACCCTCGGTATGAAGGTAAGTCTAAACAAAGGTGTTCCGTAGGTCATGGAGTACATGGGTAACTTCAGTTTGTAATTTAATTGCCCGCTTTGCACCCTGCAGCTGAAGATTTCCTTTAAATTCTGATTCCATTGTTGCACTGGGGCTTAACAGAGTGTTAACCTGGTAATAGGCACAGGGCCTCCCCATTATATGTCTCGCTATCGAGCGGTTCTGCATGACTAGTTAAAAAAGATGGCAAGAAGATTAATGAAAGCTGCGAGTGCAGAAGGGGGGCAGGTACCTCAGTAAGACTTCCAGCGAGGAGATATTAGAGCTGAACCAGAGCTTGGCTTTTTCTTTATCCCGTGACCTTTGAACCTGCCTTACTGTCGGGAGCTGCCAGCCGAGCCGACGCTTTGATTGATGTTGCTACACGAGTCAGTCTTTCCCATTGAATTCCACATCTGCACGAAAATAGCTTTTCCAGCAGTATTCACCCTGGCTGCAAGTGATGGCCGGAGCGATGCCTGAACCCCCTTTATGTAGTTTTCATTTAAAGCTAAAGGTATTTGATGTTCTAATTCAGTGTCCAGTTCATCCCGATTATGCACATTGGGCAGTACTAATTTAATGAATTTGTTGTTGGGTTGTGGAAGAGCTGAAAATACCCAGGAAACGTTGGGTTCCTGCTTCTCTGGGGGCTCAAGCAGAGCTGGTGCAGGTTTGCTGAGAGCCTGCAGTGGGGCCAGAGCAGGGGCAGTGTGTGCACAAAATATCAGGATATCATGGTTCCTGATATCCCTGCTCCCACAGCAGAGCAGGCAGTAACAGTAAAATTCCTTCTCACAGGTTCTGACCAGAAGGTAAAAAAAACAGATTCAGCAGAGAAAATGTTCCCAAACTTCAGGCTGGGAGTGAAAGGAGCATCCAGGAGTGGAGCAGAAGGGAGAGGCCAGCGTGGGCAGCTGAGCAGGCAGGGGTGCCGTGGGGCGGCACGGATGGCTCCGTGTGCCCCGGCGGGCTCGGGCTGTGCCAGGGCAGCACTCAGCAGAGCCTGTCCCTGCAGAGAGGGGCTGGCAGCGAGGGTGCCCTGGCCCTGCAGGGCAGGAGCAGCCGGGCACTGCAGTGCTCTGTGCTGATTAACTGCGGCCCCTCCAACAGCCGCTCGTAAAAGTTCTCCTGAGCGCAATCAGGAGCGCGCATTGCCTCATCCTTTTAACAAATCTGTTTTGTAGCCCTATTAAAAGGGGTCTTCATCTATCCTGTCAAAGCTATTCTGCTGGGGTTTTTTAGTTTAATTACACTATCCAATTAAAACTCCTCGCTGCATTCTGATTCGCCTCTCCTCGGGCCTGAGTGGATGTGACATTTACAAGGCTCGCCTCTCCGGCAGACAATGCGTGATTGATGAGGTGCAGACGCACTGGAGGAGCCCATTGCCATGTGGAAACACTGCATTTTGATTTATTTATCTTTTTTTCCCCAAACAAGGTTGCTGGTAAAGAGGTTTTGGGCAACCCCGAGTTGCACCTCAATTTTCAGCATTTTTGCAAAAATCTTTATTAGCATTCTGCCGCTGATAATAATTTAAAGAAACAGAGGGCTTTGAGGGAAAATAATCCAGATGTGTGAATAGTTACCACAGTTTGACACAAAAGTGGGTGTGTGCTGCACTTTAATTGCAGCTCTGTTTTCAGGACATCTGGACCCACGTCACCCTCTAATAGCAATGTGAGTAGCAAGCCTACAGTGGAACATAAAGGGTTGGAGGAAAAGAGATCATGGAATATGCTGCTGCCTGGAGAATGGGGCAAGCCAGCTGGACCACAGCTGCTGTTTTTTTCCTAACAGTCTTTTCATTTATTCCCACTTAAGCACTGCCCTGGTTTGAGGAGATCCCCCCTGGGCTCATGGTGGGCACCCTGAACCATCAGTGACTCCTCTGGCACCAGTGGGGTGAGGATTTCCCCCAGAACTGACTGCCCTCACTGCCTCTGACTTATGTACCTCTGGGATGAATATCCCTTGCATGAAATGGGATTGACCCCCCCTGTACACTCAGGTCCCCATCCCTGCTCTGTGTGTCCTGGCTGAGCTCAGTGCTACATCTGGATAATCCAGCTGTGGCTGCAGCTCCTGACCTCCCCTGTGCTTTTTTGCTACCAGAGGGTGTCAGGAAGGGTGTTGGATGTTTTTTAACCCTACACAACTCTTGCAGCTTTGTAGGCCCTTCAGGCCTTCTTCCGGGCTCACAGCATCATTTCTGGGGTAGCACACGTGGATTTCAGACAGCTGAGCCCCTCCCCAGTGCTTTGGGTGAAATGCAGCAGTGGCTCCCCCAGCTCATGCAAGGGCTGGAGGAAATGTCTTTGTACAAAAGTATTGCTGATGCATACTTTACTATCCTCATTCCTTGCCTTTTGCTGGTGTATTTCCAATCCTTCTGCATCCTTTCTGGGCCCATGAGAGGAGATTTCAGGGTTTGAGCCTGTTGAGGTCACAGTTTCTGAAGCAGTGAGAATCAGTGATGTCAAACGATGTCCATAAGTGCTTTGTTCTTCAGAGAGTCCTTCTCCAGCTATTTATTCCACTAATAACTCTTAATTGTTGACTTCTGCCTTATGGCCCTGTAATGACAAAGCAATCATCAAGGTATATTGAAAAATTAACATAAATTTGCATTTCTAGTGTTTGTTTATTTTCTGCTTTGTCCAATTCATGAATATTCTTTTCATCCTCCGTCTAATTAGTGATTTAATTCTGTTCTGTTTACAGAGTTGGCAAAGAGAGGGTTTGGGTAAGAGCTGAATTGCAGGGTGGGAGGGAAAGAAGAACTTTCTAGTCTTGGCAGATTCAGTAAAAAAATTATCTTTTCTTGCGCAAAATCATATCCTTGTTTTCCAAGCAAAAAATGTATCTTTTGGACTTTGATAAAATGAGTTTAGTACTTAGATTAGAGTGATTATTTTTCTACCTGTGTCAGGTGCAGCGTGGGGCCCACCAAGGGCTTGGATGTTTTCCCAAGATTGCAGGAATTAGCACAAGATTTACTGTTGCCTGCACAAGCACATTATGGCCGGTAGATGTGGAGCCGTAGTTCCCCAGGATTTCTCGGGGCTGTGTGTAGCCGAGGGGGAGCTGGGGGCTGCTGTGCAGGGTGGAGGCTCTCGAGGAGCTGCAGCAGCCCCGGGAAGGGCGAGGGGAGCCGGGAGCTGCAGGGCCTCTTCCCTCGCCTCGTTGGCAGTGCAGTGGTGCTAAAAATCAGGAGATGGGCTGAGCAGCTGAACGGGAGACGTGGTGCTGAAGGAGTAAATGAGCTCTCCTTGGTGGATTCCCAGTGAATTAGCATCCTGCCCTTCCGTCTGTAGGCTCCTCTCCAGGAGTAACCACACAGGAACCCATTAGTGCTGGGCTGGGGAAGATTTATCAGCGCTCCCAGCTGGGGCCAAGGGGCAGCAGGGGAGATGCTGCTCTGCTCTGGGGCTGGGGGCATGGCTGGGGGCTCAGGGGGCACCAGGGGCATTGGCACGAGACCCCTTGGCTGTGCTGGGCTCAGCGTGGGCTGCCCCTGCCCCGTGACAAAGCTGCTGGTAGCAGCTGAGTTTCTGTCACTCCGTTTGCTTTCCATCACTGTTTTAACAGACAAACATCATCAGGAATAACGTGGGTTTTCTGTTGTTGAATAATCCTGATTACGGGGCATTGAGGCTCCCTGCAAACACCCACCAGTGCTGGTGTGGAGTGATGCAGCAGCTGCTGGTGCAGTGCCTGCATTTGCTTTAAATCCCCCATGACGTGCAGCAGGAGCCACTCGAGCTGCTGCTGTTTGTTACCAGATCCTCTCACACGGAAACATCAAACCATGGAAGCTCCTATTGATCTCAGAATTGTCAGGGGTGGTGCTCTATTGGAAAGAGGTACATCACATATTTAAGCACTCTTGGAAATGGAAATCAATCTCACAATTCATAAATTCCATCTGGCTAGAAGAGTAGCAGAGCAAAGTGCCAGTTAGGATTTCAGTGCACTCATATTTCATGCTGTAAGTAGCGTGTTGTGGACTTGGAGCCCATAAACATGATGCTGTAATGGGGCTTTCTAAGGAAAAGTCTTCTTGGCTTCTTTCCACCGAGTCACCAGTCCCACAGGAGGGGCTGTGTGGCTTTGCCATCGGTGCCACATCCCCAGCAGCTCCTGGAGCCCCTGCAGAGCCACTCCTGGCAGTGCCCTGCTGGGCAGGCTGGCCCAGAGCAGCCTGTGTGCCCGTGGGAGCAGGAGCTGCCCTTGGCAGTGCTGCCCTGGCAGGGCAGTGCCCGAGGGACACGAGGTGACACCGTGGCACGAGGCCAGGCTGGGCTCTGGGGAGCAGGGAGCACTGAGGAGGTTTGGTCTTGATCCACAGCAGGAGTCACCCAGTGACTTTCCACAACCCAAAACACAGCAGCTCACTGGGATCCCCTGACCCTGTTTCGTGCCAGTTTCATTTCTGATAAGCAGTGTGGAATGTTCAATGTCCAGGGAAGATGGTGGGAGCTGGTGGAGCACAGTGCTGTGTCCCATCCCCAGGAGTGGTGCACTGGCACTTTTGGAATCATTAAGATGCTGTGTGCCAGGCAAAGCTGCATGCATTAACATGCTGATGAGCTCCCAGCTTGGAATTCCGCATTTTTAGTACCACCGAGGCATCATTTGTCAAATGATTTAAAGGGTTGGGTTTTTATTATTATTATTAGCCAATTTTTCAATACAGAATTTATATTCCAGATTAGTGCATCATAATGGTGTTTAATTAACATGCCACAATAAAATACTTGCATCTCAAATTTCCTGGCCACCAATCTGAGCATATATCAGTCACTTTTTGGAAATCTGGAGAATTAGATAATGTAAATAAGATTTCCAATTAGCTTTCCTGCAGGAAAGACCTGGATTTACAGTAATGTGGCTGTTACTTTATGGATTGCTAACTTTGACCGTTGAACTGAATAAATTAGAAAACCGTTGGAAAAGTATCATGTATAGAATACATTTAATTTTAATTTTGAAGCCATCAGCATCCATACAAGTGAAGGATATTTTGCCTTCCTTCGTGTTCCATGTTAAACCTCTGTGTCTAAGTCGTTCCTCCTGGCACGGCACGTTGGAGTCCAGGACTGCTGTCCCAGGGCAGCCACGGGCCAGCACCACGTGCCACAGGGCAAGCACATGGCACCTCCATCTGGAATAGTGCCAGGAAGGTGCCAGCAGGTCTCAGTTAGAGTTTAATTTGCTTTTCCTTGGTGTGGGAAGGGCGATCCCAGCCCAGGGATGGCGCTGGGGTTTGGTGGCGGCGTGTCCCTGTCCCTCAGTGCCCTGTGCTTGGTGCTGCTCCCGTGGCCTCCAGCAGCCAGCTGGGCTCACGTGGAGCTTTGGGAGGAGGGTTTGGGTGGTGACTCTGGGATTAATTGCCATTTTCTGTTCAGTACAAGCCTCCCCCACGCTCCCGTGGGCAGCCCCGGCGCGGTGCTGGGCTGCAGCGCCGTCGTGGCCGAGCAGAGCTAACCAGCCATTTGATGGATTTTTGCATTTCCTGCAGTGGGGATGTGATGGGAAAAGGAACTTTATTGACTGGAGTTCAGCTGCTCCTGTAAGCCACCACTTGCCTTAAATTGAAATGACATGAG
This sequence comes from Passer domesticus, assembly GCF_036417665.1. Lineage (NCBI taxonomy): Eukaryota > Metazoa > Chordata > Aves > Passeriformes > Passeridae > Passer > Passer domesticus. The sequence goes on along the minus strand of NC_087491.1, from coordinate 12,460,962 downwards.
AAGCCTGTCAGCATTTCATTGCTTCCTTCTGTCGTGCTGATGGTACGCTGAGATCACCATCTGTGGTTTTCTTCTGTCAGGCAACGAGCTCTGCTCAAACTTTACAGGAATATTCTAAGCAGTTTTTTTCTTATCTTTGCAGGTCATGCAATATTTAAACTTACATATCTAAGCAATCATGACTACAAACACCTTTACTTTGAATCAGATGCTGCTACTGTCAATGAAATTGTACTGAAGGTGAGTATTAAATTTTAACGTGACCCAAAATCCTGGTGTTTTACCACTTGTTAGACATGTGAGTATTCAGGAGGCTCTGGAAACACACGAGGGTGCAGAGCCTGAGGACCACTGGGCTGTGTTTGACCTGCCAGGATGGCTGCTCCATGCCTGTTGTTTTATTCATCCTTCCAACAGCCACGCAGCCGCTGCCTGGCTGTGCGTAGCATTTCCTTTTGTGCTTTTTTCTTGTTAATAGAGACACCATTTTCTGTGGAATTTTATAGGAAACGACCACATTTTATTGTGTCCAGGTGGTTTCCACCTCTGGACAGATGGTCAGCAGCCCTGTGCCATGCAGGGGTTGGGTGCTCCTGCCCACACTCAGGTGTCCCTGCACAGCACACAGGGGCTTCTCTGCCCTGATCCTCTCTCAGGGCTGTTTGCTTTCCTTGGGGCTCTCTACAGACACAAACTCCCTTGCTTTGGGGAACAAATTTTTGTTACACTCCTGAAAAATTAAATGGAATTTTCCACAAGTTCATCTTTCGTAGCAAGTCAAAATTCAAAAGCAGTAATTTTGGCAAACCATCTGTTATGTTTGCTTTTATTGGCTGGGTGGAGTTTAGAGGATTGTTGAAGAACTGACGTGCAATAAAATAACTTTTATTCATTACACAGGAGGTCAGTGTGTTTGAGGGGGTTTCTGTTCTGTGAGCTGTTAGGCCAATTCTTCTATTGCTATTGCAACCCCAAACACTTGGAATCATGGAATCATAGAATCACTGGGGCTGGAAAAGACCTCCAAGGTCACCTTTGCCCAAGTACCCCCATGCCACATCTCCTTGGGTTTTGAACGCTTCCACCCATCCCAGTCTGGTCATAAACAAAGGCTAAAACAAGGTTTACTGTCAATAACATGAATATTCAAGAGAGAAATCATATTGAGCAGTACTTTTTTCCCAAGTTGCAGTTTGTTTATACAGAACGTTCTCTGGTTTCATGCACAAGTCACTGGTTTGTTTTCAATTCCATCAGCGTTAGGGAGCACAGAAAAATCAGACTTTTCAAATTAGGCTTTTTAGATGATCAAGTGAGAAGGACTGAGACTTTATTGACCATGAAAATTCCCTATATTTTTATGCCTTAAGCTGTAATATGCAATGAAAGTGAAACACTCTACAGTGCATAAAATTGTGCAAGTTTTAAGCCACAGCATATTAACCAGCTAATGACAGACCAAAGGGCATTTTTATCTTTTTGATTCTTGCATTAACCTTCCATTAAAATTATCTCTGAGATTATCACAAAGCATTGGAGATAATAAATTTAGGGAGTAGCAGGCTTGTTAAATATCATTTTAAAATGCTTTCATCAAGTAAAATGTGCCAAAACACAGGGAAACTCTGAGATTAGCTGAGTATGCAAACATCACAATGGAAGAATTCTTTTTACTGAGGCTGATAAAGTCCTTTTTGATGCTCATTGCTGGGTTGTCCCAGCACTGGGGGGTCTGCACTGCTCCCTGCCTTCCCCAGAGTTTGGGTGACCCCAGTGGGGCACAGGAGGGCAGCCCAGGGCTGTCCTGGCACTCTGGGCTCTCTGCCATCATCCTGCCAGTGGTTTCTGGGAGCAGCTGGGCAGAGCCCTGCTCAGGGCTGGGCTGGGGGTCCGTGCCCAGCCTCGGGTGACGCTGACCCCGCCTCGTGTCTTGCAGGTTAACTATATCCTAGAGTCGCGAGCGAGCACAGCCAGAGCAGAGTATTTTGCTCAGAAACAAAGAAAGCTGAGCAGGAGAACAAGCTTTAGCTTCCAGAAGGAGAAGAAGTCGGGGCAGCAGTGAGGCTGAGCCTCGGGGCCTGCGTGCCGCTCGAGCCGCCGCGCCCGCGCGGGGCCGGACGCTGCTCCTGCTGCGGGCAGGGCAGCAGGAGTCTGAACTCTCCCGTCTCTCACGGCTGCAAGATTACCCCTGCTCGGCCATGGGAAGTCTCCCCTGTGACAGAAATAAAGAGCCATATCAGCCGGAAAGAAGACTGTTACGCTTCAGGTTCCTTTGATTAGAAATAAGAGAATGACGTAGACTGGCATCATTTAATTACTGTATTATGTACAATCACAAGGAGAGATGTGATTACATATTATTTCACAGCCTGGTTAAAATAAATTATATACATCTGTAATCCACCCACGTACACGCAGGTATTGCTTGTGACATGATCAAATTTCTAAAAACAAAATGTAGGACAAATGTATCCATTTTTACTATTAATAAACAGATGTAATCTTTTTCAAGGTCCATATGATGCACAGTTCTTTTGGGGGGAGGCTGCAGTCCCAGATGGTTTCACTTCTGTTGCTGAAGTGCAGGAGGCATCCGTGAGCCAGGAACAGCAGCCATGGCAGGGGAGCGAGGGAGCACTGAGACAGTCGAGTCTGTTGTGTTTGTTTTGTTCAAAAATATTTTTATTTAACTGTGCTTTTCAGCTTTGCAAATGCTTTATTGGAAGTTCCTTGCTGAAGGCAGCACAGTGGTTGGAAATCCACTTTGAGGTGGAGAGGAATCCTGAGCTGCTGCCACCCTGGGGCTGGCACATCCACTGGGGCACCTTGCCCCTGGGCACTGAGAAATGCCTTCACCTTCTCTCAGTATTATTCTTTAACAATAAAAATTAAGACCTACTTTGTGCTGGGGTTTGTAACAATCTTGGCCTTGTTCATCCTTGCTCCATCAGGGAGCAGGGGAATGGCTGCTGCACCCAGAGCACGGTTTGGTTGAATTCACCAGAGGTGTCTTTCCTCCATCTCTCCAGCCACTGGAGCTCTGCACACACTATCACAGAGCTGCCCTGGCTCCCCACGGGGCTGGGGCACTGCCCACCCTCTGCCAGCCTCCCACCTTGCTTTTGTACAGAGAAATCTTCCTGAGCCTTAGCGCAGCGTGGGAGCAGCCCTGGGCAGGGAGGGCTGGCTCTCACTGCTCTGGTTCTGTTCTGGGTTTCAGAAGCTTGGCCCCGCACCACCGAGGCCAGGCCTCCCTGTACAGTCTTCCATGGTATCTGCAAAACAAGAGAAACGCTATTTTATAGTATTCTAGTAATTTTTTTAATATTTTCTATGTGCAAATGCAGCACAGATACAATGGGAAAAGCCCCTTTGATGTAAATGACTCTTTTAACCAACTCTGTGAAATATTTAACATTAAAGTTGCTCTGTGAATGTTCTTTGGCCACCCAGTTTCAATTCTTTTTAACTGAACTGAAAAATTGCCTATTTGGTACAGACACTGCAGCAATCTCCTGTTTCCATGGCCATAGTGCTGTTGCCACCCCCTCACATGTATTTATTATCAGCAGGGATTCAGCATGTGCAGGTTTGCTCTCAGGAGAGCCTAAAAAACTCAACCACTCACACCTCTGCTGTCTGTGACATTGGTGGCACAGTGCCTTGGCCAGAGCAGCTGTGTCCACACCCTGCCATCAGTCACCCTCCTGCTCCTGGTGTGGGTGTCCTGGGACCCAGGCAGAGATGGGCACACAGGGCTGCTGCTGGAGGCTGCTCCAGGGGCTGCACGAGGAGCCCAAAGTCAGTTCATGTGCTCCAAAAGAGTCACTGACAGTTAAAAAGCAAATCTGCTTCCGAAGATCAGATTCAGTGTGATACATGGCCCACAGGAAACCTTCCTTAAACCCTGCAGAGTGCATCATAATGGTGTTTAATTAACCTCAGTCCTGGAAAGGTCCAGCACGCCAGGAGCTGAGCATCTCTGCCCCAGAGCAGGCATCTCTGCTGCCCAGCGCTCCTGAAGGAGTTAAATCAGCGCTGTGGCTCAGTGTGAGCACAGCTGAGCAGGAGCCATCGCTGGTCCTTCCCCGGTAGCTGTAGATGTAATTGAGTCAGATGGGCATTCAACTGGGTCAGCAAGGCAAGCTGTTCCCATCCCTGCTACCGGGCAGAGCAGAGCAGAGCGTGGCTCCTGCTGCAGCAGGCAGCTGCTGGAGGCAGCAGAGATCCCTGGGTTCTCTCTGATCCTGCTGCCAGAGGAGTCCTGTGCACAGGGACAATTCCCCTCCACCTCCTTGGCTTCACCAGAGCGCAGGAGAACAGAGAGACCTTTGAGCAGGGGCACCCAGGGCACCCTGGCACGTGCTGGCAGCCAAGGCCAGAGCACTGGGTGCTCTCCCTGGGCTCTGCAGGGTTTGCCACGAGCTCCCAGAGCCCCAATTCCAGCCACAGGCACCTTTGGCTTTGGGGTGGCAGGAGTCTGGTGCCTCCCAGGGGTTTTGCCTCAGGGGGGGCTGAGACCTGGCACCAGGACAAGCAAGCAAAGCCCACTGCAGAGCCGTGGGTGCAGCCCTGAGATTAATGGGGGCAGTTATTTATGGAGACGTGTTTGTAATGGGCCCATGAATTCAGGGGAGCGCGCTGCTGCGGCGGCGGGTGGGGCTGGGTGCTGCTGCTGCAGCTGAAATTAATGCCCCTTAAATCACCCCCCAGCACAGCCACCCCTGAGCAGCACGGGGACAAGGACGTGACGAGGACAGGGACATGTGGGCACAGTGGGCACACGGCCAGCAGGGCCAGCAGGAGCGTGCCCTGCCCAGGTGCTGCTCCTGGCATCGCTGCCGTGGCCATGGGACATCTCAGGGTCACCAAGGACTGGGGCTCGGGGAGGGCTGGCCCTGGGCACAGCTCCATGCTGCTGCTCCACTGCATGAAGGGTTAAGCACTGTCATGTTTTATTCTCCCCGCACACCTCTGCTTAAATGCAAAAAGAGAAAAAAAATCTCAACAGGGTGTTGTTCACTCTAAAAACCCTAAGCATGATTTGTGAACTCTCACAGCCTGGGTAATCTCATCAGAGTAATGGGATTATATTTCAAATCACCATGGCCTGTTCATTACACATTTAAACTCCTTTGACAGAGGAAAAGTTAAATAAAATGTGTGCGTCAGCCCTGGTTGACTTTCCCAGTTCTCTTTCTTGATTAGACAAACAGATGCTGAGCTCCAAAATGAAAAAATAATGTGCTCATTTATTCATTTTTCTGACAAGTCACAATAGATTTTTAACTACAAATGAGCCCCCTCCCCAGGTGGGAGTGCGGGGCCTGCGTGTGCCATAATGGGCTGGGAGCTGGGGCAGGGGCACAAGTGGTCATTTCCAGGCTGTGAGCGTGGGGACACGGCCACGACTGCCCTGCCACTGCCACTGCCACTGCCAGCTCTGCTGGGCGGGTTTCTGCGAGGAGCTGGAATTCCACTCCCCAGCCACAGCCACCACCCACAGCCCCAGGAGCCACCGAGGCCTCTGGCACCTCCTCCTGCTCTGCTCACCCGGCTGGAGCACAGCCAGGGGCACTGCCAGGCCTGTGGGGCTGCCATGGCCACGGGACGGAGGTGGTGTGGGCACGGGGATGGGCATGGTGTGGGCACGGGGATGGGCATGGTGTGGCCATGGGGACAGCAGTGGCGTGGCCATGGGGACAGCAGTGGTGTGGCCATGGGGACAGCAGTGGTGTGGCCAAGGGGACAGCAGTGGCGTGGCCATGGGGATGGATGTGGTGTGGCCATGGGGATGGATGTGGTGTGGCCATGGGGATGGCCACGGTGTGGCCATGGGGACAGCAGTGGCGTGGCCACGGGGATGGATGTGGTGTGGCCATGGGGACAATGGTGGTGTGGCCATGGGGACAGCCATGGCGTGGCCATGGGGACAGCAGTGGCGTGGCCACGGGGATGGATGTGGTGTGGCCATGGGGACAGCCATGGTGTGACCATGGGGACAGCCATGGTGTGACCATGGGGACAGCAGTGACGAGGGCACGCTGAGCCCTGCAGGCACAGGCAGGTACCTGCTGTGTGCCCTGGAGCTCCCAGCTCCCCCGGCCGTGTCCCTGCTCCCAAAGCCACCTCAGCAGGAGCACAGCTGTGCCCCGGGGACGTGGGGCAGCTCAGCCCCGCGTGCAGGGTCCCGGTGCCCGGGGGGGCTCAGCGGGGCGGCTCAGCCCCTCCCAGGGGCTGCGGGTGCGGGAGCAGCCGGGCTCTGCTCCTGCCCGAGAGCCGGGTCTCGTCGGGGAGCACCGGGACTCTATTAGGGAGCTGAAATGCCAGATAATTAGAAATACACCAGCAAACCCCATCATTGTCAGGAGGCTGCAACTGCGTACAGTAATGAAGCAATTATTAATGAGCAACTGCAAGGCTGTCATTAATTTCAGCTTTTCAGGATCACAGGCTACGACAAGTTGAATGTTACAGCAGAGCCGGGCTGGGCTGAGCGGGGCTGGCCCCCACCCCAGCCGGGCACTGCAGGGCGTTTTGGGGGGGACCCTCCGTGTGCCCACGGTGCCAATCCCAGCCCCGTTCTCTCCTCTTTCCCTTCGCCCCTTTGGGCAGCCGGGGCTGTGGCACTGAGAGGGATGGGGACAAGAACGGGGACAGGGGTGAGGACAGGGACAGGGAGAGGGTTGGGGACAGGAACAGGGGCAGGGAGGGGGACAGGGACAGGGACAGGGGCAGGGATGGGGACAGGGACAGGCGCAGGGATGAGGACAGGCTCGGGCCGGTGGCTCCGGGTGCGCTCGGGGCCGGGGCAGGCGGGATCCGCTCCCGCACCAGCGCAGCCCCGCGCCGCAATCTGTCACGGCGGCTGGGGCTCGCCGGCTCTGCAATATGTACCTCATGTCTGGGCTGTCATCGGACATAATTCCTCCCTGCTGGCATATTGCTGATTTGTGCATAAGTGATGCGTGCAATCCACCTGAGCCGGGAGTCAGGGGTGCCTCGATCCGGGGCTGTCAGGGCAGAGTGTTTTAGTGCCTCCTGCGATTAGCTGGAATTGACAGGCCCTGAGAGCCGGGAATTGCACAACAGGGGAATTAACAGCCAGGGCTGGAGTGGAGTGTGGCACTCGTTTAATCTGCAATTTATCAGTTTGCGTGGCTCCTTGTCGCAGGCAGGAGATTACACTCCAAAAAAGACGACTCTGTTTTTCTGTAGTGCCAGCAGACACAGAGGGCAGAGCAGCACTCAGGGTCAGCAGCTTCATGGGAAGGGCACCCTGCAGTGGGTGTGGTGGGCACTGTCCCCTGGGCTGGGCTCCTGCACAGACCTTACGGGGCAGGGCCCGTGCCCAGGGTGCCAATCCCAGCCCAGGATGCCAGTCCCAGCCCAAAGTGCCACCCCCAGCCCTCTCAGCAGCTCCCTGGGCCACGCAGAGTCCTCGGCTCTGCCCCCTCGGCACATCACCCCCGGGATTTGTGCTCCAGAGGAGGATCACCCCCGGGATTTGTGCTCCAGAGGAGGATCCGCGGAGCCACAGCCCTGTCCTGCTGCTCTCGCAGACAGTGGTGGCAGCGGGGATGAACCCTCGGCCCCCCCATGCCACGAGTGCTCCAATTTTGATAATATCATTAGAGGCTGATAATGGTTTCCAGGAACTCCCCGCGAGGCGACAGCCCGTAAAGGCAGCGTGCAGATAATGTATTCTGCGAGGCTACAGAAACGTGCCTCTGAGCGCATTAAGCTCCTTCAGTGTGGGTGACACACACCTTCCTGCTCGCCCCCGGCACACCCTGCCCCGCTCCCGGGGCTGCTGCTCCCTGCCTGCCCGGAGCCGCGGGCTGCAGGCGCTCCCACTGCGTGCAGATGATCTCCCTGGCCTTCCTCCGTGTCCTGCTCTGATACCGAAACCTTTATGCAACCCCGCGGTATCAAAGATTATTTGTAATGAATTAAATACGTTTTCAGCAGCTTCTTGCCACACTTACTGCCACACTTCCACTGCCACTTCAACTTAATTAGGGAGAGTTCGCTAAAGAGATGGGAATAAATGCATCTATAGAAATATATCTATGTATAAATGAAGAAAGCCGCCACCGCAGGTCAGACCAGTCCTTTCAATTTATTGCCCTGGTACATTCATTTGTAAATAGCTTTGCCTTGCTGGTTTCTAAGTGCAAGGCTAATGTTGGAGTGCTTAAATTAATAGTGACGCACACCTTTCATTATTGCTATTAAATTAGGTGCCGGGCTTTGATGGATTCACTTGTTGCTGAACTAAAAGCCTCGTGGGTGTGGGTGTGCGTATCCATTTGGTCTCACAGCGAGTTTAGGTGCCGGTGTCACGGCAGGCAGAGCCCAGCGGGCCCTCTCAGCACACTCCATTAGAGCAGGGCCCGGGGCTCACGGCCGGGGAGCCGGGCAGGGGACACCCCGCACCCACCGGGTGGCGTTCCAGGAGC